>NW_027440174.1:0-122991 GCF_031893055.1 Leptodactylus fuscus | reverse complement strand
CTGCTTTGCATTCTCTTGATGAGCTCCATGAGGTAGTCACAGGAGAATGGTCTTCCCAGCAGTCTTGAAGGCAGTTCCCAGAGATGCTTAGACTTATTGGCCCTTTTTGCACTTCACTCTGCGAGTCCAGTCACCCCAAACCATTTGGTCTGTACAGGATTCTGGTGACTGTGGAGGCCTCAGTGGTTTGTTAGAGAACACTAGTGAACAAACAGCATCATGAAGACCAAGGAACTCACCAGACAGCTCAGAGATAGAGTTGTGGAGAAGTGTAAAGCAGGGTTAGGGTATAAGAACATCTCCTGAGGAGCGCTGTACAATCCGTCATCCAAACCTGGAGAAAGTATCCTACACCTGCAAACCTACAAGACATGGCCGCCCACCTAAGGAGAGCGCCGACAAGGAGAGTGCTGGTCAGAGAAGCGGCCAAGAGGCTCCTGGTCAGTGCGGAGGAGCCGCAGAAATCCTCAGGTACAGGAGAATCTGTCCACAGGACAACTAGAGGTCACTGCGCACCCCACAAATCTGACCATCTATAGCAGGGGTAGGGAACCTTCGGCTCTCCAGCTGCTGTGAAACTACAACTCCCAGCATGCTCCTTTCACTTCCATGGGAGTCCCAAGAACAGCAGAGCAAGTATGCATGCTGGGAGTTGTAGTTTTGCAACAGCTGGAGAGCCGAAGGTTCCCTATCCCAGGTCTATAGGGAAGAGCGGCAAGAAGGAAACCACTGAGATTACTGATCACAGACGCTCCATCCAATCTGACTGCAAAGAAGGGGCCGAAATCTCATCTCTAGGGGGGCAAAGACCGAGCCCAAAAGACTTGTAGATGGGATTGTAGCCAAAGTATTGGGACAGGGAGTGAAGACTATTACACCTTAATGTATAGGACACATGAATGAGGGGGATATATAAAATACAATATGATGAGTATACAGGGGTGGGGGGTGAAGACTTTTATTGGATTGCCATATTGAGAACCTTCCGGCATTTTCCTTCCCCTTCACAATTATCTGATACTTTGTGTTATCACCAAAAATCTCAAGAAAATCCATTGAAGTTTGTGGCTGTGACAAAATGTGACAAAGGTCAAGGGGTGTGAAGACTTCTGCAAGACAATGTATACAGGGGCAGTAAGGTGTATATTAGTACTAGGTGTATATACAGGGGTGTGAGGACTTTTGCAAGGCACTGTATATGCCCTGTACACCCATTGTATACACCCCTGTTCCTCAGTAACGCAGCTCCCCAGTCTCTGGATTTGCACGCTGCCCCCACTATCACAGATTTCCAGGGGTTTGCTGAGGTAATGCGGTAGGTTGGGGCAGTCGATGACAATCCAAGGGTTAATCCAGAAGTTCAATCACATTAAAGTCCGGAGCAGAACCAGGTCAGGAGGACAAGGAACCAGACAGGCGCACTACAAGTACCAGGCAGACTCAACAGGAGGACTAGACGAGGACAAAGGCACAGGAACAAGGAAAGGTGACATCACAGAACCCAGCCATGTGCCCACCGCCAGGGACCAGCACAAAGAGGGTTAACCATTATTTACCTCTTGAGGAAAGTTAAATGCAAAGAGGTCTGAAGAAATATATGAGAGTCCCCCCCCCCCAACCCCGCACCCTCAGAGATCAGGTGGTACGTCAGATGGAATCTCTGCATGAGAGGTTTGGTAGTGACATCCCTGTCTGGGGCCGCTCCCCCCCCCCCACCTCGGACCTTCCAGTCACTCAGATATTTCCCAGGAATCCTTTCGCTCTCGAGGATTTGCTTCCCATCCATCAGATGAGGATTCAGATACAGAAGCTGGAGACGTCTGGACCTGTGGATGACCAGAGGGTGGAAGGGGATATCACTGCACTGTGAGGGATCATGGGAAGAATATGCAAATCTGTCTTCCATGATGTAAATAGGAAGACACTGCCTCAGTCATGCAGCCCACTAGGGGGCGCTCTTCAGAACTTTGGGACTATTGTACATGACTGTCAAGAGGTATAGGAGTTGGTAAACCATGACGGCAGAACATCTCCATGAAGAAGACTTGAGCCAATTGAGGAGAAAAAGTCAAATCGGACAGAGGAACAAACTCATTCCACCGTTACCCAGACAGTAGAGAATCCTTACGGGGCAAACTGGGATGAAAGCCATGGATGGAGGTTTTCAACCAGGGTTATTTAGGTACAGGCAGACGCTGGAGAAGACCTGAGGGTGATTGTTAGGAGGACCTGATCTCCTTGTCCCCAGATTGGTCAGCAGTAATAACATACAAGTAGCTATGCAGTGTGCTGACTACAAAGATGAGCGGGCCAAGGACAAGATTTGGAGAGCGCGCCTGCCCATGGGGATCTAACGTCAGATCATTTGATGAAATGGGCCCTGAATCCTTCATACAGATCAAGTCTGAGATCAAACTGAAGATCCGCCAAGTTTTTGTAGCCTGTGTATCACTGAATGTAGTGCTCTGCTGGAGATGACGCCAATCTAAGGCCAGACGGATAGATGTTCCTCACTGACTACTGAGAGAGAACCTTGGGAACTCCAAGAAGAATGGTCTGTTGGGGTCTTAGACTTCAGGTGGAACAGCAGCCCCAGGCCCCTCATGGCTGTTGTTACCTTTAAGGGTTGGTGCTGAGAACAGAGAAACAATATGGAAGAAGATTTTCATGTGTCTGAGGTAATAATTGCTAAACCCCAATAATCAGTGTCGGGCTTTGACACCAATCCAATGCATCAGAATAGAGACCTTTAATAGAGCTATGAGAAGACCCCAAGAAGTTGCCTCTGACAAAGGGTCATGCCTGACACTCCAACGGGAACTTTTCTAGCTTGACTTCCAAGTTTACCCCAAAGTCATCAAGGTAGGCCATGAGAAACTGATATTGTGAAAGACTCCTACAACATGGCAGAGCCGAAGGGCATGACCAGAGTCTTGGAGTGACCATGCCCAGTGTTGAATTCCATCTACTACCCATCCCCCTAAGTTTGGATCAGGTTATAGGCTCCCGACAATCCAATCTGGTGGAGAATCAACCCTCTTCCATCCCTTGGGAAAGGTGAAGGATGAGAGGCCATGGCTAACGGGCTCAGCTTGTGCAGGCCACAATCATTCTACAGGGTCTCAATGATCCATCTTTCTTCTTCACAAATGGCCCCAGCAAGTGGGAAAGATTTGAGCAGCAATCCTCGTACTGAACGATGTCTCCAGTCAGGCGGACAATGATGGGCATGACTTTAGAGTGAAGGGCTCCAACTTGGTAGTAGACAGGAGCAGAGATGAGCCAATCGCTTTGTAACAAACCATATTAATCAGAGATGAGCGAACGCCGTTCCATCGGATATCAGGCCGTTCGGGGTATTCGATTCCAATGGAACACCACGAGGCAAACGCACTAAAAATTCGTAGACCCTCCCACCTTCCCTGGAGCTTTTTTTGCACCAATAACTGCACAGGGGAGGTGGGACAGGAACTACAACAACGGGGGCAGTGAAAAAAAATCATCGGAAAAAGGAATTGGTGGCTGAAATCAGGTGACCTCCAATTTATACCAATGGGGGATTTAATATCCGGGTCATGTGAGACTGAGACAGGGACAGATGTACAGGAGGGTTAGCTAGGGATAACCTTTATTTAGGGGGGACTGTCACTCACCCAGCTCTTTGGGGCTCTATCTGGTCGGGATCCCTGGCAGCTTGTGATATGCCGGAGCTGACTTTTCCCATAGGAATGCATTGACCAGCGTTGATTGGCCGAACGCCATACAGAATACAGCATTCGGCCAATCAACGCTGGTTCTGCCGGAGGAGGTGGAGTCTAATATCGGTCCACAGCAGTCTCCATTGTGGTCTGTTCTCAGATGTAGCAGAGCTGACTGTGCGCTGAACCCTGTTACATCTGAGATGCAGCAGCGCTGTCAACTCTGCTATACCTGAGATGATGTGATGTGTTATTATATAGGTGATGTGTTATTATGTAGGTGATGTGTTATATATAGGTGATGTCTTATTATATAGGTGGTGTGTTATATATAGGTGATGTGTTATTATATAGGTGATGTGTTATTATATAGGCGATGTGTTATTATATAGGTGATGTGTTATTATATAGGTGATGTGTTATATATAGGTGATGTCTTATTATATAGGTGGTGTGTTATATATAGGTGATGTGTTATTATATAGGTGATGTGTTATTATATAGGTGATGTGTTATTATATAGGTGGTGTGTTATTATATAGGTGGTGTGTTATATATATAGGTGGTGTGTTATATATAGGTGATGTGTTATTATATAGGTGATGTGTTATTATATAGGTGATGTGTTATTATATAGGTGGTGTGTTATTATATAGGTGGTGTGTTATTATATAGGTGGTGTGTTATATATATATAGGTGGTGTGTTATATATATATATAGGTGATGTGTTATTATATAGGTGATGTGTTATTATATAGGTGATGTGTTATTATATACAGTCCTATGAAAAAGTTTGGGCACCCCTATTAATCTTAATCATTTTTAGTTGTAAATATTTTGGTGTTTGCAGCAGCCATTTCAGTTTGATATATCTAATAACTGATGGACACAGTAATATTTCAGGATTGAAATGAGGTTTATTGTACTAACAGAAAATGCGCAATATGCATTAAACCAAAATTTGACCGGTGCAAAAGTATGGGCACCTCAACAGAAAAGTGACATTAATATTTAGTAGATCCTCCTTTTGCAAAGATAACAGCCTCTAGTCGCTTCCTGTAGCTTTTAATCAGTTCCTGGATCCTGGATGAAGGGATTTTGGACAAACAATTCAAGTTCAGTTAAGTTTGATGGTCGCCGAGCATGGACAGCCCGCTTCCAATCATCCCACAGATGTTCAATGATATTCAGGTCTGGGGACTGGGATGGCCATTCCAGAACATTGTCCTTGTTCCTCTGCATGAATGCCTGAGGATTTGGAGCGGTGTTTTGGATCATTGTCTTGCTGAAATATCCATCCCCGGCGTAACTTCAACTTCGTCACTGATTCTTGAACATTATTCTCAAGAATCTGCTGATACTGAGTGGAATCCATGCGACCCTCAACTTTACCAAGATTCCCGGTGCCGGCATTGGCCACACAGCCCCAAAGCATGATGGAACCTCCACCAAATTTTACAGTGGGTAGCATGTGTTTTTCTTGGAATGCTGTTTCTTTTTGGACGCCATGCATAACGCCTTTTTGTATGACCAAACAACTCAATTTTTGTTTCCAAAATGAAGCTGCCTTGTCCAAATGTGCTTTTTCATACCTCAGGCAACTCTATTTGTGGCGTACGTGCAGAAACGGCTTCTTTCTCATCACTCTCCCATACAGCTTCTATTTGTGCAAAGTGCGCTGTATAGTTACCGATACACAGTGACACCATCTGCAGCAAGATGATGCTGCAGCTCTTTGGAGGTGTCTGTGGATTGTCCTTGACTCTTCTCACCATTCTTCTTCTCTGCCTTTCTGATATTTTTCTTGGCCTGCCACTTCTGGGCTTAACAAGAACTGTCCCTGTGGTCTTCCATTTCCTTACTATGTTCCTCACAGTGGAAACTGACAGGTTAAATCTCTGAGACAACGTTTTGTATCCTTCCCCTGAACAACTATGTTGAACAATCTTTGTTTTCAGATCATTTGAGAGCGGGCTGTCCATGCTCGGCGACCATCTAACTGAACTGAACTTGAATTGTTTGTCCAAAATCCCTTCATCCAGGATCCAGGAACTGATTAAAAGCTACAGGAAGCGACTAGAGGCTGTTATCTCTGCAAAAGGAGGATCTACTAAATATTAATGTCACTTTTCTGTTGAGGTGCCCATACTTTTGCACTGGTCAAATTTTGGTTTAATGCATATTGCACATTTTCTGTTAGTACAATAAACCTCATTTCAATCCTGAAATATTACTGTGTCCATCAGTTATTAGATATATCAAACTGAAATGGCTGCTGCAAATACCAAAATATTTAGAACTAAAAATGATTAAGATTAATAGGGGTGCCCAAACTTTTTCATAGGACTGTAGGTGGTGTGTTATATATAGGTGATGTGATGTGTTATTATATAGGTGGTGTGTTATATATAGGTGATGTGTTATTATATAAGTGATGTGCTATTATGTAGGTGATGTGTTATTATGTAGGTGGTGTGTTATTATGTAGGTGATGTGTTATATGTAGGCGATGTGTTATATATAGGTGATGTGTTATATATAGGTGATGTGTTATATATAGGTGATGTGTTATATATAGGTGATGTGTTATATATAGGTGATGTGTTATTATGTAGGCGATGTGTTATTATGTAGGTGATGTGTTATTATGTAGGTGGTGTGTTATTATGTAGGTGATGTGTTATATGTAGGCGATGTGTTATATGTAGGCGATGTGTTATATATAGGTGATGTGTTATATATAGGTGATGTGTTATATATAGGTGATGTGTTATATATAGGTGATGTGTTATATATAGGTGATGTGTTATTATGTAGGTGATGTGTTATTATATAGGTGATGTGTTATATATAGGTGATGTGTTATTATATAGGTGATGTGTTATATAGGCGATGTGTTATATGTAGGTGATGTGTTATTATGTAGGCGATGTGTTATTATGTAGGCGATGTGTTATATATAGGTGATGTGTTATATATAGGTGATGTGTTATATATAGGTGATGTGTTATATATAGGTGATGTGTTATTATGTAGGTGATGTGTTATTATATAGGTGATGTGTTATTATATAGGTGATGTGTTATATAGGCGATGTGTTATATGTAGGTGATGTGTTATTATGTAGGTGATGTGTTATTATATAGGTGATGTGTTATTATGTAGGTGATGTGTTATTATGTAGGTGATGTGTTATATAGGCGATGTGTTATATGTAGGTGATGTGTTATTATGTAGGCGATGTGTTATATATAGGTGATGTGTTATTATGTAGGTGGTGTGTTATTATATAGGTGATGTGTTATATATAGGTGATGTGTTATTATATAGGTGATGTGTTATTATGTAGGTGATGTGTTATTATGTAGGTGATGTGTTATATATAGGTGATGTGTTATTATATAGGTGATGTGTTATATATAGGTGATGTGTTATTATGTAGGTGATGTGTTATTATATAGGTGATGTGTTATATATAGGTGATGTGTTATTATGTAGGTGATGTGTTATTATGTAGGTGATGTGTTATTATATAGGTGATGTGTTATTATATAGGTGATGTGTTATATATAGGCGATGTGTTATTATATAGGTGATGTGTTATTATATAGGTGATGTGTTATATATAGGTGATGTGTTATTATATAGGTGATGTGTTATTATGTAGGTGATGTGTTATTATATAGGTGATGTGTTATTATATAGGTGATGTGTTATATATAGGTGATGTGTTATTATATAGGTGATGTGTTATTATGTAGGTGATGTGTTATTATATAGGTGATGTGTTATTATATAGGTGATGTGTTATATATAGGCGATGTGTTATTATATAGGTGATGTGTTATTATATAGGTGATGTGTTATATATAGGTGATGTGTTATTATGTAGGTGATGTGTTATTATATAGGTGATGTGTTATATATAGGTGATGTGTTATTATGTAGGTGTTGTGTTATTATGTAGGTGATGTGTTATTATATAGGTGATGTGTTATTATATAGGTGATGTGTTATATATAGGCGATGTGTTATTATATAGGTGATGTGTTATTATATAGGTGATGTGTTATATATAGGTGATGTGTTATTATATAGGTGATGTGTTATATATAGGTGATGTGTTATTATGGCAGTGATCTTGGCGCCTTGTCCTCTCGGGGATTTTTGCTTTTGCAGCCTCGGTAAATGACAAACAATGAGCTGCAGGCGTTAGACACAGAGAGGAAGGAAATGTGGGGGGATTCTTTTATAGGGGGCGCTGCTTCCTTCACTTCCTGATTAGATAAGGAGGACGATGAAACCACCACATGGCGGGGAAGGAACGGTAACACGGGCTCCGTCCAAATACCTCCGGCTTCATACAAGACCTATGAGACTACTCCCTGAACATAATCACTCAGCCACATGTGCACAACATGAGCAGGTGTGGAAGAACCCAGTGTGTGTGTATGTCAGCCGGCCAGGGGCCCGGTGTATATGTCAGCCGGCCAGGGGCCCGGTGTATATGTCAGCCGGCCAGGGGCCCGGTGTATATGTCAGCCGGCCAGGGGCCCGGTGTATATGTCAGCCGGCCAGGGGCCCGGTGTATATGTCAGCCGGCCAGGGGCCCGGTGTATATGTCAGCCGGCCAGGGGCCCGGTGTATATGTCAGCCGGCCAGGGGCCCGGTGTATATGTCAGCCGGCCAGGGGCCCGGTGTATATGTCAGCCGGCCAGGGGCCCGGTGTATATGTCAGCCGGCCAGGGGCCCGGTGTATATGTCAGCCGGCCAGGGGCCCGGTGTATATGTCAGCCGGCCAGGGGCCCGGTGTATATGTCAGCCGGCCAGGGGCCCGGTGTATATGTCAGCCGGCCAGGGGGCCCGGTGTATATGTCAGCCGGCCAGGGGCCCGGTGTATATGTCAGCCGGCCAGGGGCCCGGTGTATATGTCAGCCGGCCAGGGGCCCGGTGTATATGTCAGCCGGCCAGGGGCCCGGTGTATATGTCAGCCGGCCAGGGGCCCGGTGTATATGTCAGCCGGCCAGGGGCCCGGTGTATATGTCAGCCGGCCAGGGGCCCGGTGTATATGTCAGCCGGCCAGGGCCCCGGTGTATATGTCAGCCGGCCAGGGGCCCGGTGTATATGTCAGCCGGCCAGGGGCCCGGTGTATATGTCAGCCGGCCAGGGGCCCGGTGTATATGTCAGCCGGCCAGGGGCCCGGTGTATGTCATTCGGCCAGGGGCCCGGTGTATGTCATTCAGCCAGGGGCCCGGTGTATATGTCAGCCGGCCAGGGGCCCGGTGTATATGTCATTCAGCCAGGGGCCCGGTGTATATGTCAGCCGGCCAGGGGCCCGGTGTATATGTCATTCAGCCAGGGGCCCGGTGTATATGTCAGCCAGGGGCCCGGTGTATATGTCAGCCGGCCAGGGGCCCGGTGTATATGTCAGCCGGCCAGGGGCCCGGTGTATATGTCAGCCGGCCAGGGGGCCCGGTGTATATGTCATTCAGCCAGGGGCCCGGTGTATATGTCAGCCAGGGGCCCGGTGTATATGTCATTCAGCCAGGGGCCCGGTGTATATGTCATTCAGCCAGGGGCCCGGTGTATATGTCAGCCAGGGGCCCGGTGTATATGTCATTCAGCCAGGGGCCCGGTGTATATGTCATTCAGCTAGGGGCCCGGTGTATATGTCAGCCAGGGGCCCGGTGTATATGTCAGCCAGGGGCCCGGTGTATATGTCATTCAGCCAGGGGGCCCGGTGTATATGTCAGCCAGGGGCCCGGTGTATATGTCATTCAGCTAGGGGCCCGGTGTATATGTCAGCCAGGGGCCCGGTGTATATGTCATTCAGCCAGGGGGCCCGGTGTATATGTCATTCAGCCAGGGGCCCGGTGTATATGTCAGCCGGCCAGGGGCCCGGTGTATATGTCAGCCGGCCAGGGGCCCGGTGTATATGTCAGCCGGCCAGGGGCCCGGTGTATATGTCAGCCGGCCAGGGGCCCGGTGTATATGTCATTCAGCCAGGGGCCCGGTGTATATGTCAGCCAGGGGCCCGGTGTATATGTCAGCCGGCCAGGGGCCCGGTGTATATGTCATTCAGCCAGGGGCCCGGTGTATATGTCATTCAGCCAGGGGCCCGGTGTATATGTCATTCAGCCAGGGGCCCGGTGTATATGTCAGCCGGCCAGGGGCCCGGTGTATATGTCAGCCGGCCAGGGGCCCGGTGTATATGTCAGCCAGGGGCCCGGTGTATATGTCATTCAGCCAGGGGCCCGGTGTATATGTCATTCAGCCAGGGGCCCGGTGTATATGTCAGCCAGGGGCCCGGTGTATATGTCAGCCAGGGGCCTGGTGTATATGTCAGCCAGGGGCCCGGTGTATATGTCATTCAGCCAGGGGCCCGGTGTATATGTCATTCAGCCAGGGGCCCGGTGTATATGTCATTCAGCCAGGGGCCCGGTGTATATGTCATTCAGCCAGGGGCCCGGTGTATATGTCAGCCAGGGGCCCGGTGTATATGTCAGCCAGGGGCCCGGTGTATATGTCAGCCAGGGGCCCGGTGTATATGTCAGCCAGGGGTCCGGTGTATATGTCAGCCAGGGGTCCGGTGTATATGTCAGCCAGGGGCCCGGTGTATATGTCAGCCAGGGGCCCGGTGTATATGTCAGCCAGGGGCCCGGTGTATATGTCATTCAGCCAGGGGCCCGGTGTATATGTCAGCCAGGGGCCCGGTGTATATGTCAGCCAGGGGCCCGGTGTATATGTCAGCCAGGGGCCCGGTGTATATGTCAGCCAGGGGTCCGGTGTATATGTCAGCCAGGGGTCCGGTGTATATGTCAGCCAGGGGCCCGGTGTATATGTCAGCCAGGGGCCCGGTGTATATGTCAGCCAGGGGCCCGGTGTATATGTCATTCAGCCAGGGGCCCGGTGTATATGTCATTCAGCCAGGGGCCCGGTGTATATGTCAGCCAGGGGCCCGGTGTATATGTCAGCCAGGGGCCCGGTGTATATGTCAGCCAGGGGTCCGGTGTATATGTCAGCCAGGGGTCCGGTGTATATGTCAGCCAGGGGCCCGGTGTATATGTCAGCCAGGGGCCCGGTGTATATGTCAGCCAGGGGCCCGGTGTATATGTCATTCAGCCAGGGGCCCGGTGTATATGTCAGCCAGGGGCCCGGTGTATATGTCAGCCAGGGGCCCGGTGTATATGTCAGCCAGGGGCCCGGTGTATGTCAGCCAGGGGCCCGGTGTATATGTCAGCCAGGGGCCCGGTGTATATGTCAGCCAGGGGCCCGGTGTATATGTCAGCCGGCCAGGCCCCCCCCCCCCCCCTCCTCTCGCGTTCCCTTGTGCAGACTGGTTACATTGTCTCACAGATTCCTGTTCCCATGACAACCTGACAGACACATTCTTCTTCATGGCGCTGGAATCTGCTGCAATGGGCCCTGATTGTTTACAATCCCCAATCACAGCTGAGGGATCGTTACAGTCTGCACAGTCCACAGCAGTGATGGGGTTAATAGTACTACAGGCAGTAATACCAGTATATACCTCCCAACCATCCCGATTTCCGTGGGACATTCACGATTCCGGTGACGTGTCCTGCGGTCCTGGTTGGAGGGAGGTATGTCCCGATTTCAACTCAGATCTGCGTCCGGAGTACACAGATCTGCACATATGCGACTACAGCAAGGAGGTGTCACAGTTCAGCCGCCGGATACTAGCTTGTAGACGCGATGTGATGACGTCACATCGTGCCTACAACTGTGTGCGAGACTGCGGAGAGAGCGGCATGACACTGGGGGCAGAGATGGAGGGACATGAATCTGGGGGCAGAGATGGAGGGGACATGACACTGGGGGCAGAGATGGAGGGGACATGACACTGGGGGCAGAGATGGAGGGGACATGACACTGGGGGCAGAGATGGAGGGGACATGAATCTGGGGGCAGAGATGGAGGGACATGAATCTGGGGGCAGAGATGGAGAGGACATGAATCTGGGGGCAGAGATGGAGGGGACATGAATCTGGGGACAGAGATGGGGAGACTTGACACTGGGGGCAGAGATGGAGGGGACATGAATCTGGGGGCAGAGATGGAGGGGACATGAATCTGGGGGCAGAGATGGAGGGGACATGAATCTGGGGGCAGAGATGGAGGGGACATGAATCTGGGGGCAGAGATGGAGGGGACATGAATCTGGGGGCAGAGATGGAGGGGACATGAATCTGGGGGCAGAGATGGAGGGGACATGAATCTGGGGGAAGAGATGGAGAGGACATGAATCTGGGGGCAGAGATGGAGAGGACATGAATCTGGGGGCAGAGATGGGGGGACATGAATCTGGGGGCAGAGATGGGGGGACATGAATCTGGGGGCAGAGATGGAGAGGACATGAATCTGGGGGCAGAGATGGGGGGACATGAATCTGGGGGCAGAGATGGAGAGGACATGAATCTGGGGGCAGAGATGGGGGGACATGAAACTGGGGACAGAGATGGAGGGGACATGAATCTGGGGGCAGAGATGGAGGGGACATGAATCTGGGGGCAGAGATGGAGAGACATGAATCTGGGGGAAGAGATGGAGGGACATGAATCTGGGGGAAGAGATGGAGGGACATGAATCTGGGGGAAGAGATGGAGGGACATGAATCTGGGGGAAGAGATGGAGGGACATGAATCTGGGGGCAGAGATGGGGGACATGAATCTGGGGGAAGAGATGGGGGGGACATGAATCTGGGGGAAGAGATGGGGGGGACATGAATCTGGGGGCAGAGATGGAGGGACATGAATCTGGGGGCAGAGATGGAGGGGACATGAATCTGGGGGCAGAGATGGAGAGACATGAATCTGGGGACAGAGATGGAGAGACATGAATCTGGGGGAAGAGATAGAGGGACATGAATCTGGGGGAAGAGATGGAGGGACATGAATCTGGGGGAAGAGATGGAGGGACATGAATCTGGGGGAAGAGATGGAGGGACATGAATCTGGGGGCAGAGATGGGGGACATGAATCTGGGGGAAGAGATGGGGGGGACATGAATCTGGGGGAAGAGATGGGGGGGACATGAATCTGGGGGCAGAGATGGAGGGACATGAATCTGGGGGTAGAGATGGGGGGGACATGAATCTGGGGGAAGAAATGGAGAGGACATGAATCTGGGGGCAGAGATGGAGGGACATGAATCTGGGGGCAGAGATGGAGGGACATGAATCTGGGGGCAGAGATGGAGAGGACATGAATCTGGGGGCAGAGATGGAGGGGACATGAATCTGGGGGCAGAGATGGAGGGACATGAATCTGGGGGCAGAGATGGAGAGGACATGAATCTGGGGGCAGAGATGGAGGGGACATGAATCTGGGGACAGAGATGGGGGGGACATGACACTGGGGGCAGAGATGGAGAGGACATGAATCTGGGGGCAGAGATGGAGGGGACATGAATCTGGGGGCAGAGATGGGGGGACATGACACTGGGGACAGAGATGGAGGGACATGAATCTGGGGGCAGAGATGGAGGGGACATGAATCTGGGGGCAGAGATGGAGAGGACATGAATCTGGGGGCAGAGATGGAGGGGACATGAATCTGGGGGCAGAGATGGAGGGGACATGAATCTGGGGGAAGAAATGGAGAGGACATGAATCTGGGGGCAGAGATGGAGGGACATGAATCTGGGGGCAGAGATGGAGAGGACATGAATCTGGGGGCAGAGATGGAGGGGACATGAATCTGGGGGCAGAGATGGAGGGACATGAATCTGGGGGCAGAGATGGAGAGGACATGAATCTGGGGGCAGAGATGGAGGGGACATGAATCTGGGGACAGAGATGGGGGGACATGACACTGGGGGCAGAGATGGAGAGGACATGAATCTGGGGGCAGAGATGGAGGGGACATGAATCTGGGGGCAGAGATGGGGGGACATGACACTGGGGGCAGAGATGGAGGGGGACATGAATCTGGGGGCAGAGATGGAGGGGACATGAATCTGGGGGAAGAGATGGAGAGGACATGAATCTGGGGGCAGAGATGGAGAGGACATGAATCTGGGGGCAGAGATGGGGGGACATGAATCTGGGGGCAGAGATGGGGGGACATGAATCTGGGGGCAGAGATGGGGGGACATGAATCTGGGGGCAGAGATGGAGAGGACATGAATCTGGGGGCAGAGATGGGGGGACATGAAACTGGGGACAGAGATGGAGGGGACATGAATCTGGGGGCAGAGATGGAGGGGACATGAATCTGGGGGCAGAGATGGAGAGACATGAATCTGGGGACAGAGATGGAGAGACATGAATCTGGGGGAAGAGATGGAGGGACATGAATCTGGGGGAAGAGATGGAGGGACATGAATCTGGGGGCAGAGATGGAGGGACATGAATCTGGGGGAAGAGATGGAGGGACATGAATCTGGGGGCAGAGATGGGGGACATGAATCTGGGGGAAGAGATGGGGGGACATGAATCTGGGGGAAGAGATGGGGGGGGACATGAATCTGGGGGCAGAGATGGAGGGACATGAATCTGGGGGCAGAGATGGAGAGACATGAATCTGGGGGAAGAGATGGAGGGACATGAATCTGGGGGAAGAGATGGAGGGACATGAATCTGGGGGAAGAGATGGAGGGACATGAATCTGGGGGAAGAGATGGAGGGACATGAATCTGGGGGCAGAGATGGAGGGACATGAATCTGGGGGAAGAGATGGGGGGGACATGAATCTGGGGGAAGAGATGGGGGGGACATGAATCTGGGGGAAGAGATGGGGGGGACATGAATCTGGGGGAAGAGATGGGGGGGGACATGAATCTGGGGGAAGAGATGGGGGGGACATGAATCTGGGGGAAGAGATGGGGGGGACATGAATCTGGGGGAAGAGATGGGGGGGGACATGAATCTGGGGGCAGAGATGGAGGGACATGAATCTGGGGGAAGAAATGGAGAGGACTAAATGATACAGGTGCAGTGATGGGGGTAGTAGTACTACAGGCGGTAATACCGGTACTACTGATATAGGGTCAGTGATGGGGGGCAGTAGTTGCTGATGACATCACATGTCTGGATTATCCTTGTCCTGGGATGTGATTCTTGTAGGGACTTGTAGATTCCAATGTTTTAGTCTGTTACCCCCCTCCCCCCTCACACACACATGCATTCCTCAGGAGGGAAACAATACAGGAGAGCGTGATGGGTAAGGGGGGGGGGGGGGGTACAAGAAGAGACATCACCTCTCACCCCGCCCCCAGGACACCTGCAACACGATAGTGGCCCCTGCACACAGTATTATCCCCCATAGTGGCCCCTGCACACAGTATTATGTCCCATAGTGGCCCCTGCACACAGTATTATGTCCCATAGTGGCCCCTGCACACAGTATTATGTCCCATAGTGACCCCTGCACACAGTATTATGTCCCATAGTAGCCCCTGCACACAGTATTATGTCCCATAGTGGCCCCTGCACACAGTATTATGTCCCATAGTGGCCCCTGCACACAGTATTATGTCCCATAGTGGCCCCTGCACACAGTATTATCCCCCATAGTGGCCCCTGCACACAGTATTATGTCCCATAGTGACCCCTGCACACAGTATTATGTCCCATAGTGACCCCTGCACACAGTATTATCCCCCATAGTGGCCCCTGCACACAGTATTATCCCCCATAGTGGTCCCTGCACACAGTATTATGTCCCATAGTGACCCCTGCACACAGTATTATGTCCCATAGTGGCCCCTGCACACAGTATTATGTCCCATAGTGGCCCCTGCACACAGTATTATGCCCCATAGTGGCCCCTGCACACAGTATTATCCCCCATAGTGGCCCCTGCACACAGTATTATCCCCCATAGTGGCCCCTGCACACAGTATTATGTCCCATAGTGGCCCCTGCACACAGTATTATGTCCCATAGTGGCCCCTGCATACAGTATTATGTCCCATAGTGGCCCCTGCACACAGTATTATGTCCCATAGTGACCCCTGCACACAGTATTATCCCCCATAGTGGCTCCTGCACACAGTATTATGTCCCATAGTGGCCCCTGCACACAGTATTATCCCCCATAGTGGCCCCTGCACACAGTATTATGTCCCATAGTGGCCCCTGCACACAGTATTATACCCCATAGTGGCCCCTGCACACAGTATTATCCCCCATAGTGGCCCCTGCACACAGTATTATGTCCTATAGTGGTCCCTGCACACAGTATTATCCCCCATAGTGGCCCCTGCACACAGTATTATGTCCTATAGTGGTCCCTGCACACAGTATTATGTCCCATAGTGTCCCCTGCACACAGTATTATGTCCCATAGTGACCCCTGCACACAGTATTATGTCCCATAGTGGCCCCTGCACACAGTATTATCCCCCATAGTGGTCCCTGCACACAGTATTATGTCCCATAGTGACCCCTGCACACAGTATTATGTCCCATAGTAGCCCCTGCACACAGTATTATGTCCCATAGTGGCCCCTGCACACAGTATTATGTCCCATAGTGGCCCCTGCACACAGTATTATGTCCCATAGTGGCCCCTGCACACAGTATTATCCCCCATAGTGGCCCCTGCACACAGTATTATGTCCCATAGTGACCCCTGCACACAGTATTATGTCCCATAGTGACCCCTGCACACAGTATTATCCCCCATAGTGGCCCCTGCACACAGTATTATCCCCCATAGTGGTCCCTGCACACAGTATTATGTCCCATAGTGACCCCTGCACACAGTATTATGTCCCATAGTAGCCCCTGCACACAGTATTATGTCCCATAGTGGCCCCTGCACACAGTATTATGCCCCATAGTGGCCCCTGCACACAGTATTATCCCCCATAGTGGCCCCTGCACACAGTATTATCCCCCATAGTGGCCCCTGCACACAGTATTATGTCCCATAGTGGCCCCTGCACACAGTATTATGTCCCATAGTGGCCCCTGCACACAGTATTATGTCCCATAGTGGCCCCTGCACACAGTATTATGTCCCATAGTGACCCCTGCACACAGTATTATCCCCCATAGTGGCCCCTGCACACAGTATTATCCCCCATAGTGGCCCCTGCACACAGTATTATGTCCCATAGTGGCCCCTGCACACAGTATTATCCCCCATAGTGGCCCCTGCACACAGTATTATGTCCCATAGTGGCCCCTGCACACAGTATTATACCCCATAGTGGCCCCTGCACACAGTATTATCCCCCATAGTGGCCCCTGCACACAGTATTATGTCCTATAGTGGTCCCTGCACACAGTATTATCCCCCATAGTGGCCCCTGCACACAGTATTATGTCCTATAGTGGTCCCTGCACACAGTATTATGTCCCATAGTGTCCCCTGCACACAGTATTATGTCCCATAGTGACCCCTGCACACAGTATTATGTCCCATAGTGACCCCTGCACACAGTATTATCCCCCATAGTGGCTCCTGCACACAGTATTATGTCCCATAGTGGCCCCTGCACACAGTATTATGTCCCATACTGTCCCCTGCACACAGTATTATGTCCCATAGTGGCCCCTGCACACAGTATTATGTCCCATAGTGGCCCCTGCACACAGTATTATGTCCCATAGTGGCCCCTGCACACAGTATTATGTCCCATAGTGGCCCCTGCACACAGTATTATGTCCCATAGTGGCCCCTGCACACAGTATTATGTCCCATAGTGGCCCCTGCACACAGTATTATGTCCCATAGTGGGCCCTGCACACAGTATTATGTCCCATAGTGGCCCCTGCACACAGTATTATCCCCCATAGTGGCCCCTGCACACTGTATTATCCCCCATAGTGGCCCCTGCACACAGTATTATGTCCCATAGTGGCCCCTGCACACAGTATTATGTCCCATAGTGGCCCCTGCACACAGTATTATGTCCCATAGTGGCCCCTGCACACAGTATTATCCCCCATAGTGACCCCTGCACACAGTATTATGTCCCATAGTGACCCCTGCACACAGTATTATGTCCCATAGTGGCCCCTGCACACAGTATTATGTCCCATAGTGACCCCTGCACACAGTATTATGTCCCATAGTGGCCCCTGCACACAGTATTATGTCCCATAGTGGCCCCTGCACACAGTATTATGTCCCATAGTGGCCCCTGCACACAGTATTATGTCCCATAGTGTCCCCTGCACACAGTATTATGTCCCATATTGGCCCCTGCACACATTATCCCCCATAGTGACCCCTGCACACAGTATTATGTCCCATAGTGGCCCCTGCACACAGTATTATCCCCCATAGTGACCCCTGCACACAGTATTATGTCCCATAGTGGCCCCTGCACACAGTATTATCCCCCATGGTGGCTCCTGCACACAGTATTATGTCCCATAGTGACCCCTGCACACAGAATTATGTCCCATAGTGGCCCCTGCACACAGAATTATGTCCCATAGTGGCCCCTGCACACAGTATTATCCCCCATAGTGGCCCCTGCACACAGTACTATGTCCCATAGTGGCCCCTGCACACAGTATTATCCCCCATAGTGGCCCCTGCACACAGTATTATGTCCCATAGTGGCCCCTGCACACAGTATTATGTTCCATAGAGGCCCCTGCACACAGTATTATGTCCCATAGTGACCCCTGCACACAGTATTATGTCCCATAGTGGCCCCTGCACACAGTATTATGTCCCATAGTGACCCCCGCACACAGTATTATGTCCCATAGTGACCCCCGCACACAGTATTATGTCCCATAGTGGCCCCCGCACACAGTATTATGTCCCATAGTGGCCCCCGCACACAGTATTATGTCCCATAGTGGCCCCCGCACACAGTATTATGTCCCATAGTGGCCCCCGCACACAGTATTATGTCCCATAGTGGCCCCCGCACACAGTATTATGTCCCATAGTGGCCCCTGCACACAGTATTATGTCCCATAGTGGCCCCTGCACACAGTATTATCCCCCATAGTGGCCCCTGCACAGTATTATCCCCCATAGTGGCCCCTGCACACAGTATTATCCCCCATAGTGGCCCCTGCACACAGTATTATGTCCCATAGTGGCCCCTGCACACAGTATTATGTCCCATAGTGACCCCTGCACACAGTATTATGTCCCATAGTGGCCCCTGCACACAGTATTATGTCCCATAGTGGTCCCTGCACACAGTATTATGTCCCATAGTGGCCCCTGCACACAGTATTATGTCCCATAGTGGCCCCTGCACACAGTATTATCCCCCATGGTGGCTCCTGCACACAGTATTATGTCCCATAGTGACCCCTGCACACAGAATTATGTCCCATAGTGGCCCCTGCACACAGTATTATGTCCCATAGTGGCCCCTGCACACAGTATTATCCCCCATAGTGGCCCCTGCACACAGTACTATGTCCCATAGTGGCCCCTGCACACAGTATTATCCCCCATAGTGGCCCCTGCACACAGTATTATGTCCCATATTGGCCCCTGCACACAGTATTATCCCCCATAGTGGCCCCTGCACACAGTATTATGTCCCATAGTGACCCCTGCACACAGTATTATGTCCCATAGTGGCCCCCGCACACAGTATTATGTCCCATAGTGACCCCCGCACACAGTATTATGTCCCATAGTGGCCCCCGCACACAGTATTATGTCCCATAGTGGCCCCTGCACACAGTATTATGTCCCATAGTGGCCCCTGCACACAGTATTATGTCCCATAGTGGCCCCTGCACACAGTATTATGTCCGATAGTGGCCCCCGCACACAGTATTATCCCCCATAGTGGCCCCTGCACACAGTATTATGTCCCATAGTGACCCCCGCACACAGTATTATGTCCCATAGTGGCCCCCGCACACAGTATTATGTCCCATAGTGACCCCCGCACACAGTATTATGTCCCATAGTGGCCCCCGCACACAGTATTATGTCCCATAGTGGCCCCCGCACACAGTATTATGTCCCATAGTGGCCCCTGCACACAGTATTATCCCCCATAGTGGCCCCTGCACACAGTATTATGTCCCATAGTGACCCCCGCACACAGTATTATGTCCCATAGTGACCCCCGCACACAGTATTATGTCCCATAGTGGCCCCCGCACACAGTATTATGTCCCATAGTGGCCCCCCGCACACAGTATTATGTCCCATAGTGGCCCCCGCACACAGTATTATGTCCCATAGTGGCCCCTGCACACAGTATTATCCCCCATAGTGACCCCCGCACACAGTATTATGTCCCATAGTGGCCCCCGCACACAGTATTATGTCCCATAGTGGCCCCCGCACACAGTATTATGTCCCATAGTGGCCCCTGCACACAGTATTATCCCCCATAGTGACCCCTGCACACAGTATTATCCCCCATAGTGACCCCTGCACACAGTATTATCCCCCATAGTGACCCCTGCACACAGTATTATGTCCCATAGTAGCCCCTGCACACAGTATTATGTCCCATAGTGGCCCCTGCACACAGTATTATCCCCCATAGTGGCCCCTGCACACAGTACTATGTCCCATAGTGGCCCCCTGCACACAGTATTATCCCCCATAGTGGCCCCTGCACACAGTATTATGTCCCATATTGGCCCCTGCACACAGTATTATCCCCCATAGTGGCCCCTGCACACAGTATTATGTCCCATAGTGACCCCTGCACACAGTATTATGTCCCATAGTGGCCCCTGCACACACTATAATGCCCCATAGTGGCCCCTGCACACAGTATTATCCCCCATAGTGACCCCTGCACACAGTATTATCCCCCATAGTGACCCCTGCACACAGTATTATCCCCCATAGTGACCCCTGCACACAGTATTATGTCCCATAGTAGCCCCTGCACACAGTATTATGTCCCATAGTGGCCCCTGCACACAGTATTATCCCCCATAGTGGCCCCTGCACACAGTACTATGTCCCATAGTGGCCCCTGCACACAGTATTATCCCCCATAGTGGCCCCTGCACACAGTATTATGTCCCATATTGGCCCCTGCACACAGTATTATCCCCCATAGTGGCCCCTGCACACAGTATTATGTCCCATAGTGACCCCTGCACACAGTATTATCCCCCATAGTGGCCCCTGCACACAGTATTATGTCCCATAGTGACCCCTGCACACAGTATTATCCCCCATAGTGGCCCCTGCACACAGTATTATGTCCCATAGTGGCCCCTGCACACACTATAATGCCCCATAGTGGCCCCTGCACACAGTATTATGTCCCATAGTGACCCCTGCACACAGTATTATCCCCCATAGTGGCCCCTGCACACAGTATTATGTCCCATAGTGGCCCCTGCACACAGTATTATGTCCCATAGTGGCCCCTGCACACAGTATTATGTCCCATAGTGGCCCCTGCACACAGTATTATGTCCCATAGTGACCCCTGCACACAGTATTATCCCCCATAGTGGCCCCTGCACACAGTATTATGTCCCATAGTGGCCCCTGCACACAGTATTATGTCCCATAGTGGCCCCTGCACACAGTATTATCCCCCATAGTGGCCCCTGCACACAGTATTATGTCCCATAGTGGCCCCTGCACACAGTATTATGTCCCATAGTGGCCCCTGCACACAGTATTATGTCCCCATAGTGGCCCCTGCACACAGTATTATGTCCCATAGTGACCCCTGCACACAGTATTATCCCCCATAGTGGCCCCTGCACACAGTATTATCCCCCATAGTGGCCCCTGCACACAGTATTATGTCCCATAGTGGCCCCTGCACACAGTATTATCCCCCATAGTGGCCCCTGCATACAGTATTATCCCCCATAGTGGCCCCTGCACACAGTATTATCCCCCATAGTGACCCCTGCACACAGTATTATCCCCCATAGTGGCCCCTGCACACAGTATTATCCCCCATAGTGGCCCCTGCACACAGTATTATCCCCCATAGTGGCCCCTGCACACAGTATTATCCCCCATAGTGACCCCTGCACACAGTATTATCCCCCATAGTGGCCCCTGCACACAGTATTATGTCCCATAGTGGCCCCTGCACACAGTATTATGTCCCATAGTGGCCCCTGCACACAGTATTATCCCCCATAGTGGCTCCTGCACACAGTATTATGTCCCATAGTGGCCCCTGCACACAGTATTATGTCCCATAGTGGCCCCTGCACACAGTATTATGTCCCATAGTGGCCCCTGCACACAGTATTATCCCCCATAGTGGCCCCTGCACACAGTATTATGTCCCATAGTGGCCCCTGCACACAGTATTATGTCCCATAGTGGCCCCTGCACACAGTATTATGTCCCATAGTGGTCCCTGCACACAGTATTATCCCCCATAGTGGCCCCTGCACACAGTATTATGTCCCATAGTGGCCCCTGCACACACTATAATGCCCCATAGTGGCCCCTGCACACAGTATTATGTCCCATAGTGACCCCTGCACACAGTATTATCCCCATAGTGGCCCCTGCACACAGTATTATGTCCCATAGTGACCCCTGCACACAGTATTATGTCCCATAGTGGCCCCTGCACACAGTATTATGTCCCATAGTGACCCCTGCACACAGTATTATGTCCCATAGTGGCCCCTGCACACAGTATTATATACCCCATAGTGGCCCCTGCACACAGTATTATGTCCCATAGTGGCCCCTGCACACAGTATTATGTCCCATAGTGGCCCCTGCACACAGTATTATGTCCCATAGTGGCCCCTGCACACAGTATTATGTCCCATAGTGGCCCCTGCACACAGTATTATGTCCCATAGTGGCCCCTGCACACAGTATTATGTCCCATAGTGGCCCCTGCACACAGTATTATCCCCCATAGTGGCCCCTGCACACAGTATTATGTCCCATAGTGCCCCCTGCACACAGTATTATCCCCCATAGTGGCCCCTGTACACAGTATTATGTCCCATAGTGGCCCCTGCACACAGTATTATGTCCCATAGTGGCCCCTGCACACAGTATTATCCCCCATGGTGGCCCCTGCACACAGTATTATGTCCCATAGTGGCCCCTGCACACAGTATTATGTCCCATAGTGGCCCCTGCACACAGTATTATCCCCCATAGTGGCCCCTGCACACAGTATTATGTCCCATAGTGGCCCCTGCACACAGCATAATATTGGATCATGGTCCCAATATTGTTTGTTGCAAATATTGCAAAATTTTGGGGTCAGCACCCTCGACCTATTATTATTATTGATCCCACCTCTTCTTCTCCTTCCTCTCTCCAGGGTCACACCATAAATACACCAAAAAGGGGGCATATGATAACCCCCAATACTCATCCAGCAGCTGACACCACCCGACTGGGCACACAGGTCACCCCGCCCCCTGCGATATAGGTATAGGGCACAGGTATAAGTCGGGGTACACATAGAGATGGGGGGCCATATAGGGCATAGGTATAAGTCACTGTCTACCCAACAATTCCCCTTATCCGCCTGGTTCCCCTTGACCCTTAGGGTCGGCCCGCTGCTGATCCTCCACAGGCCAACCTGTCCCCATCGCCGACCTCCAGAGACCCCGGTGTAGATGAGGGCTCATTGTCGCCCCCTGCAGCACATTGATGTACCCGCAGACCCCCGCTGATCTCAAGGCCCACAGCCCCCCACTAACCCTCCATTCAGGTATGGTAATGGCGGGTGGTGCAGAGATAGCTTGTGATTGGTCGGGGCCTGTAGTAGGCGGAGTCTCTCTGGATTATATTCACAGACCAGTCTGGGCCCATCCGAGTTCCTGGCACTATAGGAGTTACGGCGCCAACACTTGGTGTGATGGAGATGAATTGGGGCACACAAAGGCGATGGATGATGAGCGGGGCACAATCATTGGGGTGCTGGTACCTTTCATGTCTCTCAGCTTCATTCCCCAGTCTGAGGAGACGCGGCGGAGCGGGCGCTGAGACGCAATGAGGGTTCCTTGTTGTTGCTGGAGCTGCAGCCTCCAATCCTGGGGAGGAAAGGTGCTATTCCTGCAAGAAGCTGAGGCAGCCGCCCATCCCCCACCGCTGGCGGAGACACTGCTGCACATTGGCTGCAGCCGCCTCTCAGTCCTCCAATGGAGTGACAGCCATGAGACTGTCACACCGAGACCTTCAATGGAGCCCAATATGAGCCCCGGCCCGGTCACCTGCCCGGAGGGGGAAGGGCAAACGCTGGCCTCACAAGGGTTAATTCAGACTTCTCAGTCCCCACGAGAATCCGAGGATGGCAACAACACCGCCACCAAGCTGGAGACCGCACTGCAGACCGCGCTAAAGACGAGGAATCCACCGTACAGAGGAGACCGCACTCCGGACCGCGCTAAAGACGAGGAATCCACCGTACAGAGGAGACCGCACTCCAGACCGCGCAAAAGACGAGGAATCCACCGTACAGAGGAGACCGCACTCCAGACCGCGCAAAAGACGATGAATCCACCGTACAGAGGAGACCGCACTCCAGACCGCGCAAAAGACGATGAATCCACCGTACAGAGGAGACCGCACTCCAGACCGCGCAAAAGACGAGGAATCCACCGTACAGAGGAGACCGCACTCCGGACCGCGCAAAAGACGAGGAATCCACCGTACAGAGGAGACCGCACTCCGGACCGCGCAAAAGACGATGAATCCACCGTACAGAGGAGACCGCACTCCGGACCGCGCTAAAGACGAGGAATCCACCGTACAGAGGAGACCGCACTGCAGACCGCGCTAAAGACGAGGAATCCACCGTACAGAGGAGACCGCACTCCAGACCGCGCAAAAGACGAGGAATCCACCGTACAGAGGAGACCGCACTCCAGACCGCGCAAAAGACGAGGAATCCACCGTACAGAGGAGACCGCACTCCAGACCGCGCAAAAGATGATGAATCCACCGTACAGAGGAGACCGCACTCCAGACCGCGCTAAAGACGAGGAATCCACCGTACAGAGGAGACCACACTCCAGACCGCGCAAAAGACGATGAATCCACCGTACAGAGGAGACCGCACTCCAGACCGCGCAAAAGACGAGGAATCCACCGTACAGAGGAGACCGCACTCCAGACCGCACAAAAGACGAGGAATCCACCGTACAGAGGAGACTGCACAAAAGACGAGGAATCCACCGTACAGAGGAGACCGCACTCCAGACCGCACAAAAGACGAGGAATCCACCGTACAGAGGAGACCGCACTCCAGACCGCGCAAAAGATGATGAATCCACCGTACAGAGGAGACCGCACTCCAGACCGCGCAAAAGATGATGAATCCACCGTACAGAGGAGACCGCACTCCAGACCGCACAAAAGACGAGGAATCCACCGTACAAGGACACGTAAAATGAGTCATCCAGGGCCGCACCTTTATTGAGGCAAGGTGAGGCGGCTGCCTCAGGCGGCACTTTCGGAGAGGGTGGCGGCCACGGGAATTTTACGTTTTTAAATGATTTTTTACCTAAACTCGCCCAGGACAGGGCTGCTCTGAAAACCAGCTGAGTGCCCCAATCATGCGCTAGTTTGGACCTCTGCGTCTGAGCGCAGGTAGCGTCATCACACTGGTTGTGCTCAGACGCGGACATCTTTCGCCGGGTGAAAATGAGGTGGCGCAGGAGCAGCGGCGGTGAGGGAACGCAACGTAGGCAAGTAAATACCTGTGTTATTTTATGAAATAGGCCGCTTGTTGCCGGAGTATCCCCAACAGGTAGTGGCCTATTTACCTCCCTCCCCAGGTCTGCTCATGGCCGCCCCCCACTTCTGCTATAGGACACGGTGGGGAGGGGGCTGTCACCAGGCCTAGGCCGCAATCCCCAACTACCACTATTATTATACTGGGGGGTCAGCAGGAGAGCTGCCAAAATGCCGCAGCAGGCGAACCATCCCCGGCAGCAATGTGCTGAACATAGGCGGATCATCGACAACGCCAACAACACCCAGACAAAGTCGTAGGCAGAGGCTAGTGCAACATAAAAGCCTAGCCGTCCGGCCACTACCCGCAATCTTAGTCTATATGTGTGTATATATATATATATGTAGTGACAAGAGAAGTGCTACTGTGCGGCTCTGAGTACACTACTACTCCCAGCATGCTCTGACACAACGTACCCTTCCTTCACATCTGCGTTTCGTATTCTGTCCGGGGGAGTCTGCATGAGGAACCCCCAAATGGACAACCGAACGCAACTGTAAGTGCTGTGCAGTGAAAGCACATGGACCCCATAGACTATAATGTCCCCCCATACACTATAATGACCCCCCATAGACTATAATGATCACCATAGACTATAATGGACCCCATAGACTATAATGGACCCATAGACTATAATGGACCCATAGACTATAATGGACCCCATAGACTATAATGACCCCCCGTAGACTATAATACTACAGCGAGGCCTCCGGTCTGTGCCGGTCACTACAGCGAGGCCTCGGGTCTGTGCCGGTCGCTACAGCGAGGCCTCCGGTCTGTGCCGGTCGCTACAGCGAGGCCTCCGGTCTGTGCCGGTCGCTACAGCGAGGCCTCCGGTCTGTGCCGGTCGCTACAGCGAGGCCTCCGGTCTGTGCCGGTCGCTACAGCGAGGCCTCCGGTCTGTGCCGGTCGCTACAGCGAGGCCTCCGGTCTATGCCGGTCGCTACAGCGAGGCCTCCGGTCTGTGCCGGTCGCTACAGCGAGGCCTCCGGTCTGTGCCGGTCACTACAGCGAGGCCTCCGGTCTGTGCCGGTCACTACAGCGAGGCCTCCGGTCTGTGCCGGTCGCTACAGCGAGGCCTCCGGTCTGTGCCGGTCGCTACAGCGAGGCCTCCGGTCTGTGCCGGTCGCTACAGCGAGGCCTCCGGTCTGTGCCGGTCGCTACAGCGAGGCCTCCGGTCTGTGCCGGTCGCTACAGCGAGGCCTCCGGTCTGTGCCGGTCGCTACAGCGAGGCCTCCGGTCTGTGCCGGTCGCTACAGCGAGGCCTCCGGTCTGTGCCGGTCGCTACAGCGAGGCCTCCGGTCTGTGCCGGTCGCTACAGCGAGGCCTCCGGTCTGTGCCGGTCATTACAGCGAGGCCTCCGGTCTGTGCCGGTCACTACAGCGAGGCCTCCGGTCTGTGCCGGTCGCTACAGCGAGGCCTCCGGTCTGTGCCGGTCGCTACAGCGAGGCCTCCGGTCTGTGCCGGTCGCTACAGCGAGGCCTCCGGTCTGTGCCGGTCGCTACAGCGAGGCCTCCGGTCTGTGCCGGTCGCTACAGCGAGGCCTCCGGTCTGTGCCGGTCGCTACAGCGAGGCCTCCGGTCTGTGCCGGTCACTACAGCGAGGCCTCCGGTCTGTGCCGGTCACTACAGCGAGGCCTCCGGTCTGTGCCGGTCACTACAGCGAGGCCTCGGGTCTGTGCCGGTCACTACAGCGAGGCCTCGGGTCTGTGCCGGTCACTACAGCGAGGCCTCCGGTCTGTGCCGGTCACTACAGCGAGGCCTCCGGTCTGTGCCGGTCACTACGGCGAGGCCTCCGGTCTGTGCCGGTCACTACGGCGAGGCCTCCGGTCTGTGCCGGTCACTACGGCGAGGCCTCCGGTCTGTGCCGGTCACTACGGCGAGGCCTCCGGTCTGTGCCGGTCACTACGGCGAGGCCTCCGGTCTGTGCCGGTCACTACGGCGAGGCCTCCGGTCTGTGCCGGTCACTACGGCGAGGCCTCCGGTCTGTGCCGGTCACTACGGCGAGGCCTCCGGTCTGTGCCGATCACTACGGCGAGGCCTCCGGTCTGTGCCGATCACTACAGCGAGGCCTCCGGTCTGTGCCGGTCACTACAGCGAGGCCTCCGGTCTGTGCCGGTCACTACAGCGAGGCCTCCGGTCTGTGCCGGTCACTACAGCGAGGCCTCCGGTCTGTGCCGGTCACTACAGCGAGGCCTCCGGTCTGTGCCGGTCACTACAACGAGGCCTCCGATCTGTGCCGGTCACTACAGCGAGGCCTCCGGTCTGTGCCGGTCACTACAGCGAGGCCTCCGGTCTGTGCCGGTCACTACAGCGAAGCCTCCGGTCTGTGCCGGTCACTACAGCGAGGCCTCCGGTCTGTGCCGATCACTACAGCGAGGCCTCCGGTCTGTGCCGGTCGTTACACTGGCTGCCTATTCATTATAGAATAAAATATAAAGTTCTCCCCCTCCCCCACAAGGCTCTCCATAATGCCGCACCTCCATACATCTCCTCCCTCATCTCTGTCTACCGCCCAACCCCCGCTCTCCGCTCACTCAATGACCTAACACTTCCATCCTCTATTATCAGAACCTCCCCCGCTCGTATACAAGACTTCTCCTGAGCTGCACCACTTCTCTGGAATGCTCTACCCCGGACAATCAGAGGAACTCCCAATTTCTACAGTTTCAGACGCAAACTAAAGACGCATCTTATCAGAGCGGCCGATCACAATGTCTAACGTAAACCCTTCCCCCTCCTCTGTCCCCGCCCCCACATTACCCCACATGATATGATGTCATCTCAGGATAACTTTATCTGTCCGAGCTCCATCCACATGTTACAGGACACGACTGGTGACGGCTCATAAAGTCTTATGTTTGTGTAATGACAGTCACCTCTATTACAGAAGTGTCTGACCCCTGTATAAGCAATGCCACCCCTGCTACCTCCTGTGTCACCCCCCGCTACCCCCTATATCACCCCCCGCTACCTCCTATATCACCCCCTGCTACCTCCTGTGTCCCCCCTCTACCTCATAGAGTGTAAGCTCTTGTGTCCCCCCTCTACCTCATAGATTGTAAGCTCTTGTGTCCCCCCCTCTACCTCATAGACTGTAAGCTCTTGTGTCCCCCCCCCCCTCTACCTCATAGACTGTAAGCTCTTGTGTCACCCCCTCTACCTCATAGACTGTAAGCTCTTGTGTCACCCCCTCTACCTCATAGATTGTAAGCTCGTGTCCCCCCTCTACCTCATAGATTGTAAGCTCTTGTGTCCCCCCTCTACCTCATAGACTGTAAGCTCTTGTGTCCCCCCCTCTACCTCATAGACTGTAAGCTCTTGTGTCCCCCCCCCCCCTCTACCTCATAGACTGTAAGCTCTTGTGTCACCCCCTCTACCTCATAGACTGTAAGCTCTTGTGTCCCCCCCTCTACCTCATAGATTGTAAGCTCTTGTGTCCCCCCCTCTACCTCATAGATTGTAAGCTCTTGTGTCCCCCCCTCTACCTCATAGATTGTAAGCTCGTGTCCCCCCTCTACCTCATAGATTGTAAGCTCGTGTCCCCCCTCTACCTCATAGATTGTAAGCTCTTGTGAGCAGGGCCCTCAGTCCCATTGTGTGAAATGATTTTCTTTGTAATGTATCTATCTGTCTGTATCTGAACCCTACAGATTGTACAGCGCTGCGGAATATGTTGGCGCTATAGAAATAAAATGGATTATTATTAGACTAGAATGACCCCCCATAGAATATAATTGTGAACTCCTTTCCAGTCTGTATGTTCTGTGCTTTGATCTGGCGGTCAGCACATTATAGTCTATGGGATCTGCAGCATTATTGGTCGTCCGTTCGCGGAGGGGGGGGGGGGTCCTCATGCAGATGTGAACAAGGCCTTACATTTTACGTTCCTGCCACTCTGAGCTCCGAAGTCTTTGCATTGCTATGTGCGTCCCCTCCCCCGCTGCAGATAACCTGCAGTTAATGAAGTGTTACTTTAATTACTAGCTAATTAATCATTAACAATCAAACCCCAATCACATGACAAGAGGTCAAAAGCCGAACAGCCACAGAAACAGGTCCTCCTCCTCAATCTAATCTCTATATCACACACAATGTATCACTCCCATCATCCCTGACCCCAGGAGCTGACACTCTAATCTCTATATCACACACAATGTATCACTCCCATCATCCCTGACCCCAGGAGCTGACACTCTAATCTCTATATCACACACAATGTATCACTCCCATCATCCCTGACCCAGGAGCTGACAATCTAATCTCTATATCACACACAATGTATCACTCCCATCATCCCTGACCCCAGGAGCTGACAATCTAATCTCTATATCACACACAATGTATCACTCCCATCATCCCTGACCCCAGGAGCTGACAATCTAATCTCTATATCACACACAATGTATCACTCCCATCATCCCTGACCCCAGGAGCTGACAATCTAATCTCTATATCACACACAATGTATCACTCCCATCATCCCTGACCCCAGGAGCTGACAATCTAATCTCTATATCACACACAATGTATCACTCCCATCATCCCTGACCCAGGAGCTGACAATCTAATCTCTATATCACACACACAATGTATCACTCCCATCATCCCTGACCCCAGGAGCTGACAATCTAATCTCTATATCACACACAATGTATCACTCCCATCATCCCTGACCCCAGGAGCTGACACTCTAATCTCTATATCACACACAATGTATCACTCCCATCATCCCTGACCCAGGAGCTGACAATCTAATCTCTATATCACACACAATGTATCACTCCCATCATCCCTGACCCCAGGAGCTGACACTCTAATCTCTATATCACACACAATGTATCACTCCCATCATCTCTGACCCTAGGAGCTGACACTCTAATCTCTATATCACACACAATGTATCACTCCCATCATCCCTGACCCAGGAGCTGACAATCTAATCTCTATATCACACACAATGTATCACTCCCATCATCCCTGACCCCAGGAGCTGACAATCTAATCTCTATATCACACACAATGTATCACTCCCATCATCCCTGACCCCAGGAGCTGACAATCTAATCTCTATATCACACACAATGTATCACTCCCATCATCCCTGACCCCAGGAGCTGACAATCTAATCTCTATATCACACACACAATGTATCACTCCCATCATCCCTGACCCCAGGAGCTGACAATCTAATCTCTATATCACACACACAATGTATCACTCCCATCATCCCTGACCCCAGGAGCTGACAATCTAATCTCTATATCACACACAATGTATCACTCCCATCATCCCTGACCCCAGGAGCTGACAATCTAATCTCTATATCACACACAATGTATCACTCCCATCATCCCTGACCCCAGGAGCTGACACTCTAATCTCTATATCACACACAATGTATCACTCCCATCATCCCTGACCCCAGGAGCTGACAATCTAATCTCTATATCACACACAATGTATCACCCCCATCATCCCTGACCCCAGGAGCTGACAATCTAATCTCTATATCACACACAATGTATCACCCCCATCATCCCTGACCCCAGGAGCTGACACTCTAATCTCTATATCACACACAATGTATCACCCCCATCATCCCTGACCCCAGGAGCTGACAATCTAATCTCTATATCACACACAATGTATCACCCCCATCATCCCTGACCCCAGGAGCTGACAATCTAATCTCTATATCACACACAATGTATCACTCCCATCATCCCTGACCCCAGGAGCTGACAATCTAATCTCTATATCACACAATGTATCACTCCCATCATCCCTGACCCCAGGAGCTGACAATCTAATCTCTATATCACACACAATGTATCACTCCCATCATCCCTGACCCCAGGAGCTGACAATCTAATCTCTATATCACACACAATGTATCACTCCCATCATCCCTGACCCCAGGAGCTGACACTCTAATCTCTATATCACACACAATGTATCACTCCCATCATCCCTGACCCCAGGAGCTGACAATCTAATCTCTATATCACACACAATGTATCACTCCCATCATCCCTGACCCCAGGAGCTGACAATCTAATCTCTATATCACACACACAATGTATCACTCCCATCACCCCTGACCCCAGGAGCTGACAATCTAATCTCTATATCACACACACAATGTATCACTCCAATCATCCCTGACCCCAGGAGCTGACAATCTAATCTCTATATCACACACACTGTATCACTCCCATCATCCCTGACCCCAGGAGCTGACAATCTAATCTCTATATCACACACACTGTATCACTCCCATCATCCCTGACCCCAGGAGCTGACAATCTAATCTCTATATCACACACAATGTATCACCCCCATCATCCCTGACCCCAGGAGCTGACAATCTAATCTCTATATCACACACAATGTATCACTCCCATCATCCCTGACCCCAGGAACTGACAATCTAATCTCTATATCACACAATGTATCACTCCCATCATCCCTGACCCCAGGAGCTGACAATCTAATCTCTATATCACACACAATGTATCACCCCCATCATCCCTGACCCCAGGAGCTGACAATCTAATCTCTATATCACACACAATGTATCACTCCCATCATCCCTGACCCCAGGAGCTGACACTCTAATCTCTATATCACACACAATGTATCACTCCCATCATCCCTGACCCCAGGAGCTGACAATCTAATCTCTATATCACACACAATGTATCACTCCCATCACCCCTGAGCCCAGGAGCTGACAATCTAATCTCTATATCACACAATGTATCACTCCCATCATCCCTGACCCCAGGAGCTGACACTCTAATCTCTATATCACACAATGTATCACTCCCATCATCCCTGACCCCAGGAGCTGACAATCTAATCTCTATATCACACACACAATGTATCACCCCCATCATCCCTGACCCCAGGAGCTGACAATCTAATCTCTATATCACACACAATGTATCACTCCCATCATCCCTGAGCCCAGGAGCTGACAATCTAATCTCTATATCACACAATGTATCACTCCCATCATCCCTGACCCCAGGAGCTGACAATCTAATCTCTATATCACACACAATGTATCACCCCCATCATCCCTGACCCCAGGAGCTGACACTCTAATCTCTATATCACACACAATGTATCACCCCCATCATCCCTGACCCCAGGAGCTGACACTCTAATCTCTATATCACACACAATGTATCACTCCCATCATCCCTGACCCAGGAGCTGACAATCTAATCTCTATATCACACACAATGTATCACTCCCATCACCCCTGACCCCAGGAGCTGACAATCTAATCTCTATATCACACACACAATGTATCACTCCCATCATCCCTGACCCCAGGAGCTGACAATCTAATCTCTATATCACACAATGTATCACTCCCATCATCCCTGACCCCAGGAGCTGACAATCTAATCTCTATAACACACAATGTATCACTCCCATCATCCCTGACCCCAGGAGCTGACAATCTAATCTCTATATCACACACACAATGTATCACTCCCATCACCCCTGACCCCAGGAGCTGACAATCTAATCTCTATATCACACACAATGTATCACTCCCATCATCCCTGACCCCAGGAGCTGACAATCTAATCTCTATATCACACACACAATGTATCACTCCCATCATCCCTGACCCCAGGAGCTGACAATCTAATCTCTATATCACACACAATGTATCACTCCCATCACCCCTGACCCCAGGAGCTGACAATCTAATCTCTATATCACACACAATGTATCACTCCCATCATCCCTGACCCCAGGAGCTGACAATCTAATCTCTATATCACACACAATGTATCACTCCCATCATCCCTGACCCCAGGAGCTGACAATCTAATCTCTATATCACACACAATGTATCACTCCCATCACCCCTGACCCCAGGAGCTGACACTCTAATCTCTATATCACACACAATGTATCACCCCCATCATCCCTGACCCCAGGAGCTGACACTCTAATCTCTATATCACACACACAATGTATCACTCCCATCATCCCTGACCCCAGGAGCTGACAATCTAATCTCTATATCACACACAATGTATCACTACCATCATCCCTGACCCCAGGAGCTGACAATCTAATCTCTATATCACACACACAATGTATCACTCCCATCACCCCTGACCCCAGGAGCTGACACTCTAATCTCTATATCACACACAATGTATCACTCCCATCACCCCTGACCCCAGGAGCTGACAATCTAATCTCTATATCACACACAATGTATCACTCCCATCACCCCTGACCCCAGGAGCTGACACTCTAATCTCTATATCACACACAATGTATCACTCCCATCACCCCTGACCCCAGGAGCTGACAATCTAATCTCTATATCACACACAATGTATCACTCCCGTCATCCCTGACCCAGGAGCTGACAATCTAATCTCTATATCACACACAATGTATCACTCCCATCACCCCCGACCCCAGGAACTGACAATCTAATCTCTATATCACACACAATGTATCACTCCCATCATCCCTGACCCCAGGAGCTGACAATCTAATCTCTATATCACACACAATGTATCACCCCCATCATCCCTGACCCCAGGAGCTGACAATCTAATCTCTATATCACACAATGTATCACTCCCATCATCCCTGACCCCAGGAGCTGACAATCTAATCTCTATATCACACAATGTATCACTCCCATCATCCCTGACCCAGGAGCTGACAATCTAATCTCTATATCACACAATGTATCACCCCCATCATCCCTGACCCCAGGAGCTGACAATCTAATCTCTATATCACACAATGTATCACTCCCATCACCCCTGACCCCAGGAGCTGACAATCTAATCTCTATATCACACAATGTATCACTCCCATCACCCCTGACCCCAGGAGCTGACAATCTAATCTCTATATCACACACAATGTATCACTCCCATCATCCCTGACCCCAGGAGCTGACAATCTAATCTCTATATCACACACAATGTATCACTCCCATCACCCCTGACCCCAGGAGCTGACAATCTAATCTCTATATCACACACAATGTATCACTCCCATCACCCCTGACCCCAGGAGCTGACAATCTAATCTCTATATCACACACAATGTATCACTCCCATCATCCCTGACCCCAGGAACTGACAATCTAATCTCTATATCACACACAATGTATCACTCCCATCATCCCTGACCCCAGGAACTGACAATCTAATCTCTATATCACACACAATGTATCACTCCCATCATCCCTGACCCCAGGAGCTGACAATCTAATCTCTATATCACACACAATGTATCACTCCCATCATCCCTGACCCCAGGAGCTGACAATCTAATCTCTATATCACACACAATGTATCACTCCCATCATCCCTGACCCCAGGAGCTGACAATCTAATCTCTATATCACACACAATGTATCACTCCCATCATCCCTGACCCCAGGAACTGACAATCTAATCTCTATATCACACACAATGTATCACTCCCATCATCCCTGAGCCCAGGAGCTGACAATCTAATCTCTATATCACACACAATGTATCACTCCCATCATCCCTGACCCCAGGAGCTGACAATCTAATCTCTATATCACACACACAATGTATCACTCCCATCATCCCTGACCCCAGGAGCTGACAATCTAATCTCTATATCACACACAATGTATCACTCCCATCATCCCTGACCCCAGGAGCTGACACTCTAATCTCTATATCACACACACTGTATCACTCCCATCATCCCTGACCCCAGGAGCTGACAATCTAATCTCTATATCACACACAATGTATCACCCCCATCATCCCTGAGCCCAGGAGCTGACAATCTAATCTCTATATCACACACAATGTATCACCCCCATCATCCCTGACCCCAGGAGCTGACACTCTAATCTCTATATCACACACAATGTATCACTCCCATCATCCCTGACCCCAGGAACTGACAATCTAATCTCTATATCACACACAATGTATCACCCCCATCATCCCTGACCCCAGGAGCTGACAATCTAATCTCTATATCACACACAATGTATCACTCCCATCATCCCTGACCCCAGGAGCTGACAATCTAATCTCTATATCACACAATGTATCACTCCCATCATCCCTGACCCCAGGAGCTGACAATCTAATCTCCATATCACACACAATGTATCACTCCCATCATCCCTGACCCCAGGAGCTGACAATCTAATCTCTATATCACACAATGTATCACTCCCATCATCCCTGACCCCAGGAGCTGACACTCTAATCTCTATATCACACACAATGTATCACTCCCATCATCCCTGACCCCAGGAGCTGACAATCTAATCTCTATATCACACAATGTATCACTCCCATCATCCCTGACCCCAGGAGCTGACACTCTAATCTCTATATCACACACAATGTATCACTCCCATCATCCCTGAGCCCAGGAGCTGACACTCTAATCTCTATATCACACAATGTATCACTCCCATCATCCCTGACCCCAGGAGCTGACACTCTAATCTCTATATCACACACAATGTATCACTCCCATCATCCCTGACCCCAGGAGCTGACACTCTAATCTCTATATCACACAATGTATCACCCCCATCATCCCTGACCCAGGAGCTGACACTCTAATCTCTATATCACACAATGTATCACTCCCATCATCCCTGACCCAGGAGCTGACACTCTAATCTCTATATCACACACAATGTATCACCCCCATCATCCCTGACCCCAGGAGCTGACAATCTAATCTCTATATCACACAATGTATCACTCCCATCATCCCTGACCCAGGAGCTGACACTCTAATCTCTATATCACACACAATGTATCACTCCCATCATCCCTGACCCCAGGAGCTGACAATCTAATCTCTATATCACACACACAATGTATCACTCCCATCACCCCTGACCCCAGGAGCTGACACTCTAATCTCTATATCACACACAATGTATCACTCCCATCATCCCTGACCCCAGGAGCTGACAATCTAATCTCTATATCACACACAATGTATCACTCCCATCATCCCTGACCCCAGGAGCTGACACTCTAATCTCTATATCACACACAATGTATCACTCCCATCATCCCTGACCCCAGGAGCTGACAATCTAATCTCTATATCACACACAATGTATCACTCCCATCACCCCTGACCCCAGGAGCTGACACTCTAATCTCTATATCACACACAATGTATCACTCCCATCACCCCTGACCCCAGGAGCTGACAATCTAATCTCTATATCACACACAATGTATCACTCCCATCATCCCTGACCCCAGGAGCTGACACTCTAATCTCTATATCACACACAATGTATCACTCCCGTCATCCCTGACCCCAGGAGCTGACAATCTAATCTCTATATCACACACACAATGTATCACTCCCATCATCCCTGACCCCAGGAGCTGACACTCTAATCTCTATATCACACACACAATGTATCACTCCCATCATCCCTGACTCCAGGAGCTGACACTCTAATCTCTATATCACACAATGTATCACTCCCATCATCCCTGACCCCAGGAACTGACAATCTAATCTCTATATCACACACACAATGTATCACTCCCATCATCCCTGACCCCAGGAGCTGACAATCTAATCTCTATATCACACACAATGTATCACTCCCATCATCCCTGACCCCAGGAGCTGACACTCTAATCTCTATATCACACACACAATGTATCACTCCCATCATCCCTGACTCCAGGAGCTGACACTCTAATCTCTATATCACACACAATGTATCACTCCCATCATCCCTGACCCCAGGAGCTGACACTCTAATCTCTATATCACACACAATGTATCACTCCCATCATCCCTGACCCCAGGAGCTGACAATCTAATCTCTATATCACACACAATGTATCACTCCCATCATCCCTGACCCCAGGAGCTGACAATCTAATCTCTATATCACACACACAATGTATCACTCCCATCATCCCTGACCCCAGGAGCTGACAATCTAATCTCTATATCACACACACAATGTATCACTCCCATCATCCCTGACCCCAGGAGCTGACACTCTAATCTCTATATCACACACACAATGTATCACTCCCATCATCCCTGACTCCAGGAGCTGACACTCTAATCTCTATATCACACACAATGTATCACTCCCATCATCCCTGACCCCAGGAGCTGACAATCTAATCTCTATATCACACACAATGTATCACTCCCATCATCCCTGACCCCAGGAGCTGACAATCTAATCTCTATATCACACACACAATGTATCACTCCCATCATCCCTGACCCCAGGAGCTGACACTCTAATCTCTATATCACACACAATGTATCACCCCCATCATCCCTGAGCCCAGGAGCTGACACTCTAATCTCTATATCACACAATGTATCACTCCCATCATCCCTGACCCCAGGAGCTGACAATCTAATCTCTATATCACACACAATGTATCACCCCCATCATCCCTGACCCCAGGAGCTGACACTCTAATCTCTATATCACACACACAATGTATCACTCCCATCATCCCTGACCCCAGGAGCTGACAATCTAATCTCTATATCACACAATGTATCACTCCCATCATCCCTGACCCCAGGAGCTGACAATCTAATCTCTATATCACACACAATGTATCACCCCCATCATCCCTGAGCCCAGGAGCTGACACTCTAATCTCTATATCACACACAATGTATCACTCCCATCATCCCTGACCCCAGGAGCTGACACTCTAATCTCTATATCACACACAATGTATCACTCCCATCATCCCTGACTCCAGGAGCTGACACTCTAATCTCTATATCACACACAATGTATCACTCCCATCATCCCTGACCCCAGGAGCTGACAATCTAATCTCTATATCACACACAATGTATCACTCCCATCATCCCTGACCCCAGGAGCTGACAATCTAATCTCTATATCACACAATGTATCACCCCCATCATCCCTGAGCCCAGGAGCTGACACTCTAGTCAGTGTTGTGTAGCCCTTGTCCTGTGGGGCTCATCCCTTGAATGGCGCCTTTCTGCTGAGGAATGTGGGGAATGTTTGGCGCCCCCGTCCTGTCACCACAGGCCCCTCCAGGTGAGACGCCGCATCCACCTGACATGCCAGGAAGCAATTATCTGCGTAATCCGAGCCCGAGCCGTTACCGTGCCAGGACCGTCGCGACTGGAACTCAAGAGGTTAAACCACATCCGGAACATCACGGACCACGAGGCGACTGCTCATCACATTGAGATTAAGGCCAGAGATGTGGCCCCCACTCTGTGTTCTCGACCCCTAGATTTGGGGTGGGCTGGAAAGAAACGTTGTCTTCTGTGCATTCGCAACGCTGCCGCCATCACACGGCTGGTCCACCGCAGTTGTAGTGTTCTGCTCATGTGCAGCGAGGCTACAAGTGCAATCAGGGGCAGGTCTATGACCCCCGCAGACATGGAGGGGGCCGGACCCTATAACCCTGCCGCCCTGTGATGTCATCCTTACCTATACGAGGTGCATCAGAATGCTCATGTATAGACCTTACATTGGCCCCTCGGGCCCCCAATCTCAGTCTGGAGAGCGGCCCTGGTGTTATGGCCCCCCCAGTAATAGTCTGCCCGGTCGCCATAACCCTACAAGCTATAGTACGGGGGCCCGAGGACGGGGGTCGTGACAGCCCGGAGGGGCAGCCCCTGTGTGCAAAGGACAAGGTGAGGCGAACAACAAGTACCAGCAAGTCTCCTGTGTGAAGACAATGAATGTGAACACAGACTAGGCCAATGGCTGGACAAGGGGGAGGTCGGACACGTTGTCCCCCAGCCCCGAGCGGAGACTTCTGGGAACACCATCAGGAGCAAAGATCGCAGGAAAATAACCAAAGTGGCGACGAAACATCGAAACATCGTTACAGATCCTGCAGAGTGACGTTACATTGTCACAGATCCTGCAGAGTGACGTTACATTGTCACAGATCCTGCAGAGTGACGTTACATTGTTACAGATCCTGCAGAGTGACGTTACATTGTTACAGATCCTGCAGAGTGACGTTACATCGTTACAGATCCTGCAGAGTGACGTTACATCGTTACAGATCCTGCAGAGTGACGTTACATTGTTACAGATCCTGCAGAGTGACGTTACATTGTTACAGATCCTGCAGAGTGACGTTACATTGTTACAGATCCTGCAGAGTGACGTTACATTGTTACAGATCCTGCAGTGACGTTACATTGTTACAGATCCTGCAGAGTGACGTTACATTGTCACAGATCCTGCAGAGTGACGTTACATTGTCACAGATCCTGCAGAGTGACGTTACATTGTCACAGATCCTGCAGAGTGACGTTACATTGTCACAGATCCTGCAGAGTGACGTTACATTGTCACAGATCCTGCAGAGTGACGTTACATTGTCACAGATCCTGCAGAGTGACGTTACATTGTTACAGATCCTGCAGAGTGACGTTACATTGTTACAGATCCTGCAGAGTGACGTTACATTGTTACAGATCCTGCAGAGTGACGTTACATCGTTACAGATCCTGCAGAGTGACGTTACATCGTTACAGATCCTGCAGAGTGACGTTACATCGTTACAGATCCTGCAGAGTGACGTTACATTGTTACAGATCCTGCAGAGTGACGTTACATTGTTACAGATCCTGCAGAGTGACGTTACATTGTTACAGATCCTGCAGTGACGTTACATTGTCACAGATCCTGCAGAGTGACGTTACATTGTCACAGATCCTGCAGAGTGACGTTACATTGTTACAGATCCTGCAGAGTGACGTTACATTGTTACAGATCCTGCAGAGTGACGTTACATTGTCACAGATCCTGCAGAGTGACGTTACATTGTCACAGATCCTGCAGAGTGACGTTACATTGTCACAGATCCTGCAGAGTGACGTTACATTGTTACAGATCCTGCAGAGTGACGTTACATTGTTACAGATCCTGCAGAGTGACGTTACATTGTTACAGATCCTGCAGAGTGACGTTACATTGTTACAGATCCTGCAGAGTGACGTTACATTGTCACAGATCCTGCAGAGTGACGTTACATTCTCTCAGATCCTGCAGAGTGACGTTACATTCTCTCAGATCCTGCAGAGTGACGTTACATTGTTACAGATCCTGCAGAGTGACGTTACATTGTCACAGATCCTGCAGAGTGACGTTACATTGTCACAGATCCTGCAGAGTGACGTTACATTGTCACAGATCCTGCAGAGTGACGTTACATTGTCACAGATCCTGCAGAGTGACGTTACATTGTCACAGATCCTGCAGAGTGACGTTACATTGTCACAGATCCTGCAGAGTGACGTTACATTGTCACAGATCCTGCAGAGTGACGTTACATTGTCACAGATCCTGCAGAGTGACGTTACATTGTCACAGATCCTGCAGAGTGACGTTACATTGTCACAGATCCTGCAGAGTGACGTTACATTGTCACAGATCCTGCAGAGTGACGTTACATTGTCACAGATCCTGCAGAGTGACGTTACATTGTCACAGATCCTGCAGAGTGACGTTACATTGTCACAGATCCTGCAGAGTGACGTTACATTGTCACAGATCCTGCAGAGTGACGTTACATTGTCACAGATCCTGCAGAGTGACGTTACATTGTCACAGATCCTGCAGAGTGACGTTACATTCTCTCAGATCCTGCAGAGTGACGTTACATTCTCTCAGATCCTGCAGAGTGACGTTACATTGTCACAGATCCTGCAGAGTGACGTTACATTGTCACAGATCCTGCAGAGTGACGTTACATTGTCACAGATCCTGCAGAGTGACGTTACATTCTCTCAGATCCTGCAGAGTGACGTTACATTCTCTCAGATCCTGCAGAGTGACGTTACATTGTCACAGATCCTGCAGAGTGACGTTACATTGTCACAGATCCTGCAGAGTGACGTTACATTGTCACAGATCCTGCAGAGTGACGTTACATTGTCACAGATCCTGCAGAGTGACGTTACATTGTCACAGATCCTGCAGAGTGACGTTACATTGTTACAGATCCTGCAGAGTGACGTTACATTGTCACAGATCCTGCAGAGTGACGTTACATTGTCACAGATCCTGCAGAGTGACGTTACATTGTCACAGATCCTGCAGAGTGACGTTACATTCTCTCAGATCCTGCAGTGACGTTACATTGTTACAGATCCTGCAGAGTGACGTTACATTGTTACAGATCCTGCAGAGTGACGTTACATTGTTACAGATCCTGCAGAGTGACGTTACATTGTTACAGATCCTGCAGAGTGACGTTACATTGTTACAGATCCTGCAGAGTGACGTTACATTGTTACAGATCCTGCAGAGTGACGTTACATTGTCACAGATCCTGCAGAGTGACGTTACATTGTCACAGATCCTGCAGAGTGACGTTACATTGTCACAGATCCTGCAGAGTGACGTTACATTGTTACAGATCCTGCAGAGTGACGTTACATTGTCACAGATCCTGCAGAGTGACGTTACATTGTCACAGATCCTGCAGAGTGACGTTACATTGTCACAGATCCTGCAGAGTGACGTTACATTCTCTCAGATCCTGCAGTGACGTTACATTGTTACAGATCCTGCAGAGTGACGTTACATTGTTACAGATCCTGCAGAGTGACGTTACATTGTTACAGATCCTGCAGAGTGACGTTACATTGTTACAGATCCTGCAGAGTGACGTTACATTGTTACAGATCCTGCAGAGTGACGTTACATTGTTACAGATCCTGCAGAGTGACGTTACATTGTTACAGATCCTGCAGAGTGACGTTACATTGTCACAGATCCTGCAGTGATGTTACATTGTCACAGATCCTGCAGAGTGACGTTACATTGTCACAGATCCTGCAGAGTGACGTTACATTGTTACAGATCCTGCAGAGTGACGTTACATTGTTACAGATCCTGCAGAGTGACGTTACATTGTTACAGATCCTGCAGAGTGACGTTACATTGTTACAGATCCTGCAGAGTGACGTTACATTGTTACAGATCCTGCAGAGTGACGTTACATTGTTACAGATCCTGCAGAGTGACGTTACATTGTTACAGATCCTGCAGAGTGACGTTACATTGTTACAGATGTGACTTTCTGCCTCTTCCATCTTACATTCATGTCTTGTTACAAGAGAAAGAAGTAAACAAATAATATTACACCGTAAGTAGAGGAGGAAGAAACGATCAAGGATTGTTTAGGATCAAGGTTGTGAGGCTTGGATCCAAAACATGTTTCGATTTGAGTAAAATTCAGTGCGGGGCTCCTAGGACTATATATATCTATAATACATAGTGTATGACACTGTCAGGGCTCCTAGGACTATATATATCTATAATACATAGTGTATGACACTGTCAGGGCTCCTAGGACTATATATAATCAAATCAAACAAGCTTTATTGGCACGTCCGAATAGATATTTGGCATTGCCAAAGCTAGTAAAGTGTGTGTGTGTGTGTGTGTGTGTGTGTGGGGGGGGGGGGGTTGGATTCGGGTGGGTGATTGGTGGGTATGGGGGTGGTTTGGGGTATAACAGTCCGTGGAGTCTCATCTTCCTCTTAGTTGGTGACCGCTATATGGGGGGGTGGGGGTGGGGTGGGTGTATTGGGATAAATATAACAGTCCGTGGAGTCTCATCTTCCTCTTAGTTGGTGACTGCTATATGGGGAGGTGGGGGTGGGGCCGGTGTATTGGGATAAATATAACAGTCCATGGAGTCTCATCTTCCTCTTGTTTGGTGACAGCTGGACACGTATTGGGCAGCGATCTCCACAGTGGCCTCTTCTTCTCCCAGTAGGATGTAGAGTTTCCTCTTCTCCCAGTCTGGGATGTGGGCAGAGAGTCTTTGGTAGTAGACGGCCCTCACAGCTGAGTATTTGGTGCAGTGTAGCAGGAAGTGGGTCTCGTCTTCTAGGGCCCCCTGGTCACAGTGCTGGCACAGTCTCTTCTCCCGTGGCTTGTACGTCTGCCTGTATCGCCCCGTCTCTATCTCTAGGTTGTGGGCGCTCAGTCTGTATCGGCTCAGGGTCTGTCTGTGCTTGGGGTGGCGTATTCTCTCCAGGTAGGTGGCCATGGTGTAGTCCCTTTGTAGGGATTGGTACACATTGGTGAGTTTCTTGGAGTTATTTATTTCGTTTCTCCATTCTTCAATGTCCCGCTCTCTGTTTGCCTCTGTGGTCGCCTTTATTTCGGCCTTGGTTATCATCTGTTGGTGTTTTTGGTTTGGTGGTTGGCTGCTGTTTGGTTGGTGAGTGTCTGGTTTGCTCAGGTGGCTTAGCCATGCTTGGTGGTGGTAGGAGTCGCTCCCCTGGATGTGTGCCTGGAAAGCTAGCGCCCTCTTCTGTATGGTGAGCCATAGGGGGAGTCTGCCTAGCTCTGCCCTGCAGGCCATGTTGGAGGTGTTGCGATGGACATGGAGCAGGTATTTGCAGAACTCCAGGTGGAAGTTCTCTGTTGGGCTGGAATCCCACTGTGACTGGTCTGGGTAGGTGGCTGGGCCCCAAACCTCACTGCCATAGAGAAGGATCGGGGAGATGACTGCGTCAAATATCTTCATCCAGACCCTCACCGGTGGTTTGAGGTGGTACAGTTGTCTTCTGATGGCGTAGAAGGTTCTGCAGGCTTTTGCTTTCAGGGTTTCTATTGCTGCTTTGAAGCTTCCTGATTGGCTGAGCTCCAGCTCCAGGTAGGTGTAGCTGTTGGTTTTCTCCAGTGTGGAGCCGTTCAGTGTGAATTGTGGGGTGGTGGAGGCTTTATTGTGGCCCTTCTTCTGGAATACCATGATTTTGGTCTTCTTCTGGTTGATGGGTAGGGCCCATGTGGTGCTGAATTTTTCCAGCACTGACAGGCTTTCTTGGAGGTCTTTCTCGGTGGGGGCCAGGAGTAGGAGGTCATCGGCGTATAGCAGGAACTTCACCTCTCGATTGTTCAGGGTGAGGCCTGGGGTTGGTGAGGCCTCCAGGGCTGTAGCCAGTTCATTGATATAGATGTTGAAGAGCGTTGGGCTCAGGCTACAGCCTTGTCTGACCCCTCGGGCCTGTTGGAAGTATGCTGTCCTTTTCCCATTCACCTTCACACTGCACTGGTTTCCGGTGTAGGAGCTCTTGATGACGTCGTACGTTCTTCCTCCTATTCCACTCTCTAGGAGTTTTAGAAGTAGGCCTGGGTGCCATACTGAATCAAACGCCTTCTTAAAGTCCATGAAGCAGGCGAATATCTTGCCTCTTCTGGTGTTGTGGACGTGCGTCTTGATGAGGCTGTGCAGGGTGTAGATATGGTCTGTGGTGCGGTGGTTTGGCATGAACCCTGCTTGGCTCTTGCTGAGGACCCCGTGTTGTGTGAGGAAGGTGAGGATTCTGTTATTGATGATGCTGTTGTACAGTTTCCCCAGCGTGCTGCTGACGCAGATCCCTCTGTAGTTGTTGGGGTCATATTGGTCCCCATTCTTGTAGATGGGGGTTATGAGGCCTTTGTTCCAGTCTTCGGGGAAGTGTCCAGCATTGAGCACGAGGGTGAATAGCTTTGCCAGTGCCGCGTGTATTGCTGGAGGGCTGTATTTCATCATCTCTGGTAGGATGCCGTCGGGGCCACTGGCCTTTTTGCCTTTCAGCAGGACAATTCTTTCCTGTATATCTTTTATGGTGATTGGTGAGTCCAGAGGGTTCTGGGAGTCTTTGATGACTTTCTCCATGTCCCTCAGTTTGGTGATTATCTGTTGCTGTTCTGGAGTTAGTTCTTCTTCTGGGATGTTTTTGTAGAGACCTCTGAAGTAGTTGAGCCAGATATTGCCATTTTGGATGTGGAGAGAGTTTTTCTTGGGCTTTGTGCCCATGTGGTGCCAGGTCTCCCAGAATGAGCTGTCCTGGAGGGAGTCCTCTAGTTGCTGGATTTTGTGGGAGAGGTCCCTCTGTTTCTTCTCTCTGAGGGTGCCCTTGTATTGCTTGCATAGATTGCTGTAGGCTTCCCTCACCTCCTTGTTGTTGGGGTCCCTGTGTTTCTGGTTGGAGGCTGTTCTTAGGGTATGGCGTAGTGCTTTGCAGTCGCTGTATGTCTCCTGTATATATAGTACAGTGTGCTGTATGTCTCCTGTATATATAGTACAGTGTGCGCTGTATGTCTCCTGTATATATAGTACAGTGTGCGCTGTATGTCTCCTGTATATATAGTACAGTGTGCGCCGTATGTCTCCTGTATATATAGTACAGTGTGTGCGCCGTATGTCTCCTGTATATATAGTACAGTGTGCGCCGTATGTCTCCTGTATATATAGTACAGTGTGTGCGCCGTATGTCTCCTGTATATATAGTACAGTGTGCGCCGTATGTCTCCTGTATATATAGTACAGTGTGCGCTGTATGTCTCCTGTATATATAGTACAGTGTGTGCGCCGTATGTCTCCTGTATATATAGTACAGTGTGCGCCGTATGTCTCCTGTATATATAGTACAGTGTGTGCGCCGTATGTCTCCTGTATATATAGTACAGTGTGCTGTATGTCTCCTGTATATATAGTACAGTGTGCGCCGTATGTCTCCTGTATATATAGTACAGTGTGTGCGCCGTATGTCTCCTGTATATATAGTACAGTGTGTGCGCCGTATGTCTCCTGTATATATAGTACAGTGTGTGCGCCGTATGTCTCCTGTATATATAGTACAGTGTGCGCCGTATGTCTCCTGTATATATAGTACAGTATACGCCGTATGTCTCCTGTATATATAGTACAGTGTGCGCCGTATGTCTCCTGTATATATAGTACAGTGTGCGCCGTATGTCTCCTGTATATATAGTACAGTGTGCGCCGTATGTCTCCTGTATATATAGTACAGTGTGCTGTATGTCTCCTGTATATATAGTACAGTGTGCTGTATGTCTCCTGTATATATAGTACAGTGTGCGCTGTATGTCTCCTGTATATATAGTACAGTGTGCGCTGTATGTCTCCTGTATATATAGTACAGTGTGCGCTGTATGTCTCCTGTATATATAGTACAGTGTGTGCGCTGTATGTCTCCTGTATATATAGTACAGTGTGCGCTGTATGTCTCCTGTATATATAGTACAGTGTGTGCGCTGTATGTCTCCTGTATATATAGTACAGTGTGCGCCGTATGTCTCTTGTATATATAGTACAGTGTGCGCCGTATGTCTCCTGTATATATAGTACAGTGTGTGCGCCGTATGTCTCCTGTATATATAGTACAGTGTGTGCGCCGTATGTCTCCTGTATATATAGTACAGTGTGTGCGCCGTATGTCTCCTGTATATATAGTACAGTGTGTGCGCTGTATGTCTCCTGTATATATAGTACAGTGTGCGCCGTATGTCTCCTGTATATATAGTACAGTGTGTGCGCCGTATGTCTCCTGTATATATAGTACAGTGTGTGCGCCGTATGTCTCCTGTATATATAGTACAGTGTGCGCTGTATGTCTCCTGTATATATAGTACAGTGTGTGCGCTGTATGTCTCCTGTATATATAGTACAGTGTGCGCTGTATGTCTCCTGTATATATAGTACAGTGTGCGCCGTATGTCTCTTGTATATATAGTACAGTGTGCGCCGTATGTCTCCTGTATATATAGTACAGTGTGTGCGCCGTATGTCTCCTGTATATATAGTACAGTGTGTGCGCCGTATGTCTCCTGTATATATAGTACAGTGTGCGCTGTATGTCTCCTGTATATATAGTACAGTGTGCTGTATGTCTCCTGTATATATAGTACAGTGTGCGCCGTATGTCTCCTGTATATATAGTACAGTGTGTGCGCCGTATGTCTCCTGTATATATAGTACAGTGTGCGCCGTATGTCTCCTGTATATATAGTACAGTGTGCTGTATGTCTCCTGTATATATAGTACAGTGTGCTGTATGTCTCCTGTATATATAGTACAGTGTGCGCCGTATGTCTCCTGTATATATAGTACAGTGTGCTGTATGTCTCCTGTATATATAGTACAGTGTGCGCCGTATGTCTCCTGTATATATAGTACAGTGTGTGCGCCGTATGTCTCCTGTATATATAGTACAGTGTGCGCCGTATGTCTCCTGTATATATAGTACAGTGTGTGCGCCGTATGTCTCCTGTATATATAGTACAGTGTGCGCCGTATGTCTCCTGTATATATAGTACAGTATACGCCGTATGTCTCCTGTATATATAGTACAGTGTGTGCGCCGTATGTCTCCTGTATATATAGTACAGTGTGTGCGCCGTATGTCTCCTGTATATATAGTACAGTGTGCGCCGTATGTCTCCTGTATATATAGTACAGTGTGCGCCGTATGTCTCCTGTATATATAGTACAGTATATGCTGTCGTGTTGCCGTCTCTCTGACATGGCTGACTGTTCGCTGTTCTCCCGGCCTCTGGCGTTGGCCCATGGTGGGTTTGGCTGGTGAGTCAGTAGTAAGTCGAGGAGTCCATGGTGTCGGCCGTACAGTGACGCCCCTGCTCTGTGATATGGCTGACCCCAGTGACCCCTATGGAAAGTCGTTGTGCCTCCTTCTCAGGGACAATGTGACGCCTGTGCAGATCCCCAGAAGACTTGTGTCTGTAGGAGTCGGGATGAGGAGAGCGATCCCATAATCTGCAGGAAATCTTACAGAGTTATGGGCGCCTCCGTGATGGAGACATCAGTTGTAGAATCCATGGAGGGGGAGCAGGTCAATGGGCTGCAGAGTCACTGTTGTGGCCATTCATTGCTCTGGCTCTGCCCAGCACACAGGCGGGGGTAATAACACCTGAAGGGGTCACCCAGGAATGGTCTGTGGTGGGGTCAGTCGTTCCCTATCAGAAAGAATCATAAGGGATGTGTCTGTGAATGTGGGGTCTACAAAGACCCCCCGAAACATCATGGCGGTCCAGGGGATTGCAGTATATCTGTCAGTCGTGCTACAGCCCAGCTAACACTGGGGGCAAGTACATTGGAGTCTTCTCAGCCCCAGCTCTTGGTATACAATGCCCCGTGACATCATGACCAACAGGCGTCAGTCTCGTGTCGGCTCCTCCATGTCTTTTTTTTTACATAAAATAAACCCAGAACTTCTCGTCCTCACCCGGACAAAAGAATGAGGCAACGAATAATCACCTGTCCTGCCAGCGACACAAGTCTATTCCTCTATGGCTTGTGGCCCCGATCTCTGCTCTGCTGCTGGGGGTCTGCAGGGGGAGACGACGGAGGGGTCTACAGAGGGGTCTGCAGGGGGAGACGGAGGGGTCTGCAGGGGGAGACGGAGGGGTCTGCAGGGGGGAGACGGAGGGGTCTGCAGGGGGAGACGGAGGGGTCTGCAGGGGGGAGACGACAGAGGGGTCTGCAGGGGGGAGACGACAGAGGGGTCTGCAGGGGGGAGACGACAGAGGGGTCTGCAGGGGGGGAGACGACAGAGGGGTCTGCAGGGGGGGAGACGGAGGGGTCTGCAGGGGGGGAGACGGAGGGGTCTGCAGGGGGGGAGACGGAGGGGTCTGCAGGGGGGAGACAGAGGGGTCTGCAGGGGGGAGACAGAGGGGTCTGCAGGGGGGAGACGACAGAGGGGTCTGCAGGGGGGGAGACGACAGAGGGGTCTGCAGGGGGGGAGACGGAGGGGTCTGCAGGGGGGGAGACGACAGAGGGGTCTGCAGGGGGGAGACGACAGAGGGGTCTGCAGGGGGGGAGACGACAGAGGGGTCTGCAGGGGGGGAGACGGAGGGGTCTGCAGGGGGGGAGACGGAGGGGTCTGCAGGGGGGGAGACGGAGGGGTCTGCAGGGGGGGAGACGGAGGGGTCTGCAGGGGGGGAGACGGAGGGGTCTGCAGGGGGGGAGACGGAGGGGTCTGCAGGGGGGGAGACGGAGGGGTCTGCAGGGGGGGAGACGGAGGGGTCTGCAGGGGGAGACGGAGGGGTCTGCAGGGGGAGACGGAGGGGTCTGCAGGGGGAGACGGAGGGGTCTGCAGGGGGAGACGGAGGGGTCTGCAGGGGGAGACGGAGGGGTCTGCAGGGGGAGACGGAGGGGTCTGCAGGGGGAGACGGAGGGGTCTGCAGGGGGAGACGGAGGGGTCTGCAGGGGGAGACGGAGGGGTCTGCAGGGGGAGACGGAGGGGTCTGCAGGGGGAGACGGAGGGGTCTGCAGGGGGAGACGGAGGGGTCTGCAGGGGGAGACGGAGGGGTCTGCAGGGGGAGACGGAGGGGTCTGCAGGGGGAGACGGAGGGGTCTGCAGGGGGAGACGGAGGGGTCTGCAGGGGGAGACGGAGGGGTCTGCAGGGGGAGACGGAGGGGTCTGCAGGGGGAGACGGAGGGGTCTGCAGGGGGAGACGGAGGGGTCTGCAGGGGGAGACGGAGGGGTCTGCAGGGGGAGACGGAGGGGTCTGCAGGGGGAGACGGAGGGGTCTGCAGGGGGAGACGGAGGGGTCTGCAGGGGGGAGACGGAGGGGTCTGCAGGGGGGAGACGACAGAGGGGTCTGCAGGGGGAGACGACGGAGGGGTCTGCAGGGGGGGAGACGGAGGGGTCTGCAGGGGGGGAGACGACAGAGGGGTCTGCAGGGGGGAGACGACAGAGGGGTCTGCAGGGGGGGAGACGACAGAGGGGTCTGCAGGGGGGGAGACGGAGGGGTCTGCAGGGGGGGAGACGGAGGGGTCTGCAGGGGGGGAGACGGAGGGGTCTGCAGGGGGAGACGGAGGGGTCTGCAGGGGGAGACGGAGGGGTCTGCAGGGGGAGACGGAGGGGTCTGCAGGGGGGAGACGGAGGGGTCTGCAGGGGGGAGACGACAAAGGGGTCTGCAGGGGGAGACGACAGAGGGGTCTGCAGGGGGGGAGACGGAGGGGTCTGCAGGGGGGGAGACGACAGAGGGGTCTGCAGGGGGGAGACGACAGAGGGGTCTGCAGGGGGGGAGACGACAGAGGGGTCTGCAGGGGGGGAGACGGAGGGGTCTGCAGGGGGGGAGACGGAGGGGTCTGCAGGGGGGGAGACGGAGGGGTCTGCAGGGGGGGAGACGGAGGGGTCTGCAGGGGGGGAGACGGAGGGGTCTGCAGGGGGAGACGGAGGGGTCTGCAGGGGGAGACGGAGGGGTCTGCAGGGGGAGACGGAGGGGTCTGCAGGGGGAGACGGAGGGGTCTGCAGGGGGAGACGGAGGGGTCTGCAGGGGGAGACGGAGGGGTCTGCAGGGGGAGACGGAGGGGTCTGCAGGGGGAGACGGAGGGGTCTGCAGGGGGAGACGGAGGGGTCTGCAGGGGGAGACGGAGGGGTCTGCAGGGGGAGACGGAGGGGTCTGCAGGGGGAGACGGAGGGGTCTGCAGGGGGAGACGGAGGGGTCTGCAGGGGGAGACGGAGGGGTCTGCAGGGGGAGACGGAGGGGTCTGCAGGGGGAGACGGAGGGGTCTGCAGGGGGAGACGGAGGGGTCTGCAGGGGGGAGACGGAGGGGTCTGCAGGGGGGAGACGGAGGGGTCTGCAGGGGGGAGATGACAAAGGGGTCTGCAGGGGGGAGACGACAGAGGGGTCTGCAGGGGGGAGACGACAGAGGGGTCTGCAGGAGGGAGACGACAGAGGGGTCTGCAGGGGGGGAGACGACAGAGGGGTCTGCAGGAGGGAGACGACAGAGGGGTCTGCAGGGGGAGACGACGGAGGGGTCTGGAGGGGGAGACGGAGGGGTCTGGAGGGGGAGACGGAGGGGTCTGGAGGGGGAGAGACGGAGGGGTCTGGAGGGGGAGAGACGGAGGGGTCTGGAGGGGGAGAGACGGAGGGGTCTGGAGGGGGAGAGACGGAGGGGTCTGGAGGGGGAGACGGAGGGGTCTGGAGGGGGAGACGGAGGGGTCTGCAGGGGGGAGACAGAGGGGTCTGGTCCCCTCATCAAGACGCACGTCCACAACACCAGAAGAGGCAAGATATTCGCCTGCTTCGTGGACTTTAAGAAGGCGTTTGATTCAGTATGGCACCCAGGCCTACTCCTAAAACTCCTAGAGAGTGGAATAGGAGGAAGAACGTACGACGTCATCAAGAGCTCCTACACCGGAAACCAGTGCAGTGTGAAGGTGAATGGGAAAAGGACCGCATACTTCCAAAAGGCCCGAGGGGTCAGACAAGGCTGTAGCCTGAGCCCAACGCTCTTCAACATCTATATCAATGAACTGGCTACAGCCCTGGAGGCCTCACCAACCCCAGGCCTCACCCTGAACAACCGGGAGGTGAAGGTCCTGCTATGGGGACTCCTGGGGTCAGTCCATGCACCATAGAACATAGAGATGTATCAGCTCCAGAATATTCTAGATCATAGGAATTCTAGGCAACACCCAAATCCATCATGGCGGCTGTCACATATAGCACTCGGTGGTTATCAGCTGGTGACACCTGTGGGCTGTCCCAAAGAGGTGATGGGGGGTAAATCCTCCCCCCCCCCGGATTAGTCCTGACCCCGCCATGTCAGGAATGCAGCTGGAGTTCTGGGACTTGTTCAGACACCTGCATTGTGTGAAACCAGGACATAGACCCTAATGGATCCATCAGAGCGGGTAGGGAGGGGGCAACTGTCTGCAAACAGGGGGCAGGTAGAGAAGACTGAGGATGAAAGGCAAAGAATCAGGAAGGTGGGGGAGGGGGCCATTGTCTGACAACAATAAGACTTCTCATAATGAAACAAAGAAAAGAGCCAGAGGGAGGAAACACATCAAAGTGCAGCGTAACCCCCCCCCCCCCCCCCCCCATCATCATCATCATCCCTGACCCCAGGAGCTGACACTCTAATCTCTATATCACACACAATGTATCACTCCCATCATCCCTGACCCCAGGAGCTGACAATCTAATCTCTATATCACACACACTGTATCACTCCCATCATCCCTGACCCCAGGAGCTGACAATCTAATCTCTATATCACACACAATGTATCACTCCCATCATCCCTGACCCCAGGAGCTGACAATCTAATCTCTATATCACACACACTGTATCACTCCCATCATCCCTGACCCCAGGAGCTGACAATCTAATCTCTATATCACACACAATGTATCACTCCCATCATCCCTGACCCCAGGAGCTGACACTCTAATCTCTATATCACACAATGTATCACCCCCATCATCCCTGACCCCAGGAGCTGACAATCTAATCTCTATATCACACACAATGTATCACTCCCATCATCCCTGACCCCAGGAGCTGACAATCTAATCTCTATATCATACACAATGTATCACTCCCATCATCCCTGACCCCAGGAGCTGACAATCTAATCTCTATATCATACACAATGTATCACTCCCATCATCCCTGACCCCAGGAGCTGACACTCTAATCTCTATATCATACACAATGTATCACTCCCATCATCCCTGACCCAGGAGCTGACAATCTAATCTCTATATCACACACAATGTATCACCCCCATCATCCCTGAGCCCAGGAGCTGACAATCTAATCTCTATATCACACAATGTATCACCGCCATCATCCCTGACCCCAGGAGCTGACACTCTAATCTCTATATCACACACACAATGTATCACTCCCATCATCCCTGACCCCAGGAGCTGACAATCTAATCTCTATATCACACACAATGTATCACTCCCATCATCCCTGACCCCAGGAGCTGACAATCTAATCTCTATATCACACAATGTATCACTCCCATCATCCCTGACCCCAGGAGCTGACAATCTAATCTCTATATCACACAATGTATCACCCCCATCATCCCTGAGCCCAGGAGCTGACAATCTAATCTCTATATCACACACAATGTATCACTCCCATCATCCCTGACCCCAGGAGCTGACACTCTAATCTCTATATCACACACAATGTATCACTCCCATCATCCCTGACCCCAGGAGCTGACACTCTAATCTCTATATCACACACAATGTATCACTCCCATCATCCCTGAGCCCAGGAGCTGACAATCTAATCTCTATATCACACAATGTATCACCCCCATCATCCCTGACCCCAGGAGCTGACAATCTAATCTCTATATCACACAATGTATCACCCCCATCATCCCTGACCCCAGGAGCTGACAATCTAATCTCTATATCACACACAATGTATCACTCCCATCATCCCTGACCCCAGGAGCTGACAATCTAATCTCTATATCACACACAATGTATCACCCCCATCATCCCTGACCCCAGGAGCTGACACTCTAATCTCTATATCACACAATGTATCACTCCCATCATCCCTGACCCCAGGAGCTGACAATCTAATCTCTATATCACACACAATGTATCACTCCCATCATCCCTGACCCCAGGAGCTGACAATCTAATCTCTATATCACACACAATGTATCACCCCCATCATCCCTGACCCCAGGAGCTGACACTCTAATCTCTATATCACACAATGTATCACCCCCATCATCCCTGACCCAGGAGCTGACAATCTAATCTCTATATCACACAATGTATCACTCCCATCATCCCTGACCCCAGGAGCTGACACTCTAATCTCTATATCACACACAATGTATCACTCCCATCATCCCTGACCCCAGGAGCTGACAATCTAATCTCTATATCACACACAATGTATCACCCCCATCATCCCTGACCCCAGGAGCTGACACTCTAATCTCTATATCACACACAATGTATCACTCCCATCATCCCTGACCCCAGGAGCTGACACTCTAATCTCTATATCACACACAATGTATCACTCCCATCATCCCTGACCCCAGGAGCTGACAATCTAATCTCTATATCACACACAATGTATCACCCCCATCATCCCTGACCCCAGGAGCTGACACTCTAATCTCTATATCACACACACAATGTATCACTCCCATCATCCCTGACCCCAGGAGCTGACAATCTAATCTCTATATCACACACAATGTATCACTCCCATCATCCCTGACCCCAGGAGCTGACAATCTAATCTCTATATCACACACAATGTATCACCCCCATCATCCCTGACCCCAGGAGCTGACACTCTAATCTCTATATCACACACACAATGTATCACTCCCATCATCCCTGACCCCAGGAGCTGACAATCTAATCTCTATATCACACACAATGTATCACTCCCATCATCCCTGACCCCAGGAGCTGACAATCTAATCTCTATATCACACACAATGTATCACCCCCATCATCCCTGACCCCAGGAGCTGACACTCTAATCTCTATATCACACACACAATGTATCACTCCCATCATCCCTGACCCCAGGAGCTGACAATCTAATCTCTATATCACACACAATGTATCACTCCCATCATCCCTGACCCCAGGAGCTGACACTCTAATCTCTATATCACACACAATGTATCACTCCCATCATCCCTGACCCCAGGAGCTGACAATCTAATCTCTATATCACACACAATGTATCACTCCCATCATCCCTGACCCCAGGAGCTGACAATCTAATCTCTATATCACACACAATGTATCACTCCCATCATCCCTGACCCCAGGAGCTGACAATCTAATCTCTATATCACACACACAATGTATCACTCCCATCATCCCTGACCCCAGGAGCTGACAATCTAATCTCTATATCACACACAATGTATCACTCCCATCATCCCTGACCCCAGGAGCTGACAATCTAATCTCTATATCACACACACAATGTATCACTCCCATCATCCCTGACCCCAGGAGCTGACAATCTAATCTCTATATCACACACAATGTATCACTCCCATCATCCCTGACCCCAGGAGCTGACAATCTAATCTCTATATCACACAATGTATCACTCCCATCATCCCTGACCCCAGGAGCTGACAATCTAATCTCTATATCACACACAATGTATCACTCCCATCATCCCTGACCCCAGGAGCTGACAATCTAATCTCTATATCACACACAATGTATCACTCCCATCATCCCTGACCCCAGGAGCTGACAATCTAATCTCCATATCACACACAATGTATCACTCCCATCATCCCTGACCCCAGGAGCTGACACTCTAATCTCTATATCACACACAATGTATCACTCCCATCATCCCTGAGCCCAGGAGCTGACAATCTAATCTCTATATCACACACAATGTATCACTCCCATCATCCCTGACCCCAGGAGCTGACAATCTAATCTCTATATCACACACACAATGTATCACTCCCATCATCCCTGACCCCAGGAGCTGACAATCTAATCTCTATATCACACACAATGTATCACTCCCATCATCCCTGACCCCAGGAGCTGACACTCTAATCTCTATATCACACACAATGTATCACTCCCATCATCCCTGAGCCCAGGAGCTGACAATCTAATCTCTATATCACACACAATGTATCACTCCCATCATCCCTGACCCCAGGAGCTGACAATCTAATCTCTATATCACACACAATGTATCACTCCCATCATCCCTGACCCCAGGAGCTGACACTCTAATCTCTATATCACACACAATGTATCACTCCCATCATCCCTGACCCCAGGAGCTGACACTCTAATCTCTATATCACACACAATGTATCACTCCCATCATCCCTGACCCCAGGAGCTGACAATCTAATCTCTATATCACACACAATGTATCACTCCCATCATCCCTGACTCCAGGAGCTGACAATCTAATCTCTATATCACACACAATGTATCACTCCCGTCATCCCTGACCCCAGGAGCTGACACTCTAATCTCTATATCACACACAATGTATCACTCCCATCATCCCTGACCCCAGGAGCTGACACTCTAATCTCTATATCACACACAATGTATCACTCCCATCATCCCTGACCCCAGGAGCTGACAATCTAATCTCTATATCACACACAATGTATCACTCCCATCATCCCTGACCCCAGGAGCTGACAATCTAATCTCTATATCACACACAATGTATCACTCCCGTCATCCCTGACCCCAGGAGCTGACAATCTAATCTCTATATCACACACAATGTATCACTCCCATCATCCCTGACCCCAGGAGCTGACAATCTAATCTCTATATCACACACAATGTATCACTGCATTAACCCTTTCTGTTCCAGAGTGCACAGTTTAGCGGACAAGCACTCGGGGGCGCCGCCCTGGGTCACTCTCACCCCTGTAGCGCCACCTAGTGCTGAGGTCTGGGGTCAGGTCTCCCACATATCCGCACCTGGCAGAATATTCCAGGAATTCCCCGCACCTGGATTCTTATTACCCCCCCCCCCCCTCCTCCTGGCAGTGTCTGCTGGTGAGACCCTCAGGGCAATGCAGGGATGTAAACGGAGGAATTCCAGCCATTCCTGAGGATCCTCCAAGACATCCATCACCCCTGACCAGAGTTACACAGTACTACTTCTCTCCTGAGTATATATATATATATACAGTGCCTGTATGATGACTGTTGCCGGTTTCGCTCACATTCTGGGCCCTACAGACAGTAGCCCGTTGTGTGGCCCTCGCCCTGTGGGTGGAGGCTGCGGGCGCTGACCCCGGTGGGCACAAGAAATGTCACATTCCTGAAGTGGTATTCATGCAGATAATTGTTAACCCTTTGTTCTCCAGGCCCAGTCCTTAGGTTGTATATGACCATAGAAGCCCCCGCCAGTGGCAGATTGTTGTGTACGGCCCCCTACAAGGGGCATTACAGGTGCAGGCCGAGATTCGCCCTAATACAGGCCCGAGGTCTGGAGGGTTCATTGTAGATAAAATATATATAATACTGTGTGCAGGGGCCACTATGGGACATAATACTGTGTACAGGGGCCACTATGGGACATAATACTGTGTGCAGGGGCCACTATGGGACATAATACTGTGTGCAGGGGCCACTATGGGGCATAAGACTGTGTGCAGGGGCCACTATGGGACATAATACTGTGTGCAGGGGCCACTATGGGGGATAATACTGTGTGCAGGGACCACTATGGGACATAATACTGTGTGCAGGGGCCACTATGGGACATAATACTGTGTGCAGGGGCCACTATGGGGGATAATACTGTGTGCAGGGGCCACTATGGGGGATAATACTGTGTGCAGGGGCCACTATGGGGGATTATACTGTGTGCAGGGGTCACTATGGGACATAATACTGTGTGCAGGGGCCACTATGGGGCATAATACTGTGTGCAGGGGCCACTATGGGACATAATACTGTGTGCAGGGGCCACTATGGGGGATAATACTGTGTGCAGGGGCCACTATGGGGGATAATACTGTGTGCAGGGGCCACTATGGGACATAATACTGTGTGCAGGGGCCACTATGGGGGATAATACTGTGTGCAGGGGCCACTATGGGACATAATACTGTGTGCAGGGGCCACTATGGGGGATAATACTGTGTGCAGGGGCCACTATGGGACATAATACTGTGTGCAGGGGCCACTATGGGGGATAATACTGTGTGCAGGGGCCACTATGGGGGATAATACTGTGTGCAGGGGCCACTATGGGGGATAATACTGTGTTCAGGGGCCACTATGGGGCATAATACTGTGCAGGGGCCACTATGGGACATAATACTGTGTGCAGGGGCCACTATGGGGGATAATACTGTGTGCAGGGGCCACTATGGGACATAATACTGTGTGCAGGGGCCACTATGGGACATAATACTGTGTGCAGGGGCCACTATGGGACATAATACTGTGTGCAGGGGCCACTATGGGGGATAATACTGTGTGCAGGGGCCACTATGGGGGATAATACTGTGTGCAGGGGCCACTATGGGGGATAATACTGTGTGCAGGGGCCACTATGGGGGATAATACTGTGTGCAGGGGCCACTATGGGACATTATACTGTGTGCAGGGGCCACTATGGGGCATTATACTGTGTGCGGGGGCCACTATGGGACATAATACTGTGTGCGGGGGCCACTATGGGACATAATACTGTGTGCGGGGGCCACTATGGGGTATAATACTGTGTGCGGGGGCCACTCTGGGGGATAATACTGTGTGCAGGGGCCACTATGGGGCATAATACTGTGTAGGGGCCACTATGGGACATAATACTGTGTGCAGGGGTCACTATGGGACATAATACTGTGTGCAGGGGCCACTATGGGACATAATAATGTGTGCAGGGGCCACTATGGGACATAATACTGTGTGCAGGGGCCACTATGGGACATAATACTGTGTGCAGGGGCCACTATGGGACATAATACTGTGTGCAGGGGCCACTATGGGGGATAATACTGTGTGCAGGGGCCACTATGGGGCATAATACTGTGTGCAGGGGCCACTATAGGGTATGATACTGTGTGCAGGGGCCACTATGGGACATAATACTGTGTGCGGGGGCCACTATGGGACATAATACTGTGTGCAGGGGCCACTATGGGACATAATACTGTGTGCAGGGGCCACTATGGGGGATAATACTGTGTGCAGGGGTCACTATGGGACATAATACTGTGTGCAGGGGCCACTATGGGACATAATACTGTGTGCAGGGGCCACTATGGGGGATAATACTGTGTGCAGGGGCCACTATGGGGGATAATACTGTGTGCAGGGGCCACTATGGGACATAATACTGTGTGCAGGGGTCACTATGGGACATAATACTGTGTGCAGGGGCCACTATGGGGGATAATACTGTGTGCAGGGGCCACTATGGGGGATAATACTGTGTGCAGGGGCCACTATGGGGGATTATACTGTGTGCAGGGGTCACTATGGGACATAATACTGTGTGCAGGGGCCACTATGGGGCATAATACTGTGTGCAGGGGCCACTATGGGACATAATACTGTGTGCAGGGGCCACTATGGGGGATAATACTGTGTGCAGGGGCCACTATGGGGGATAATACTGTGTGCAGGGGCCACTATGGGACATAATACTGTGTGCAGGGGCCACTATGGGGGATAATACTGTGTGCAGGGGCCACTATGGGACATAATACTGTGTGCAGGGGCCACTATGGGGGATAATACTGTGTGCAGGGGCCACTATGGGACATAATACTGTGTGCAGGGGCCACTATGGGGGATAATACTGTGTGCAGGGGCCACTATGGGGGATAATACTGTGTGCAGGGGCCACTATGGGGGATAATACTGTGTTCAGGGGCCACTATGGGGCATAATACTGTGCAGGGGCCACTATGGGACATAATACTGTGTGCAGGGGCCACTATGGGGGATAATACTGTGTGCAGGGGCCACTATGGGACATAATACTGTGTGCAGGGGCCACTATGGGACATAATACTGTGTGCAGGGGCCACTATGGGACATAATACTGTGTGCAGGGGCCACTATGGGGGATAATACTGTGTGCAGGGGCCACTATGGGGGATAATACTGTGTGCAGGGGCCACTATGGGGGATAATACTGTGTGCAGGGGCCACTATGGGGGATAATACTGTGTGCAGGGGCCACTATGGGACATTATACTGTGTGCAGGGGCCACTATGGGGCATTATACTGTGTGCGGGGGCCACTATGGGACATAATACTGTGTGCGGGGGCCACTATGGGACATAATACTGTGTGCGGGGGCCACTATGGGGTATAATACTGTGTGCGGGGGCCACTCTGGGGGATAATACTGTGTGCAGGGGCCACTATGGGGCATAATACTGTGTAGGGGCCACTATGGGACATAATACTGTGTGCAGGGGTCACTATGGGACATAATACTGTGTGCAGGGGCCACTATGGGACATAATAATGTGTGCAGGGGCCACTATGGGACATAATACTGTGTGCAGGGGCCACTATGGGACATAATACTGTGTGCAGGGGCCACTATGGGACATAATACTGTGTGCAGGGGCCACTATGGGGGATAATACTGTGTGCAGGGGCCACTATGGGGCATAATACTGTGTGCAGGGGCCACTATAGGGTATGATACTGTGTGCAGGGGCCACTATGGGACATAATACTGTGTGCGGGGGCCACTATGGGACATAATACTGTGTGCAGGGGCCACTATGGGACATAATACTGTGTGCAGGGGCCACTATGGGGGATAATACTGTGTGCAGGGGTCACTATGGGACATAATACTGTGTGCAGGGGCCACTATGGGACATAATACTGTGTGCAGGGGCCACTATGGGGGATAATACTGTGTGCAGGGGCCACTATGGGGGATAATACTGTGTGCAGGGGCCACTATGGGACATAATACTGTGTGCAGGGGTCACTATGGGACATAATACTGTGTGCAGGGGCCACTATGGGGGATAATACTGTGTGCAGGGGCCACTATGGGACATAATACTGTGTGCAGGGGCCACTATGGGGCATAATACTGTGCGCAGGGGCCACTATGGGGGATAATAGAATGCGTAGGAACACGTATGAGGGGGATCAGTGTTTGGCATCGGATGAGGGGGGCGTCTCATGTCAAAAGTTCGCTATGGGGCCCCGCCATTCCTAGTTCCGCCACTGACTCCGTGTATATCATGTTCTATATAGGAGACTGCAGGTAATACAGATATACTACAAGGATATGAGAGCCGTCACTATCTGCCCCATTACTGTGATGTCACCTTCTATAGTGTATATAGTATATACCATCAGAGCTGGGTGATACGGTGTCAGTACATCACAGTCTGAGTCGTGTCTTCGCTGTCAGGTCGGGTTCACACCAGCGTTGCCTCTTCATTTGATAATTCCGTTCCCATCTCTACTTGAAACATGTGGAGAGAAAAGCGCTGCAAGCAGAGAGAGGAACCGAGCGGAAACCATGCAGACCGCATTCTAATCTATGGGGTCTGGGGGGCGCCGCGGGTAGCTGCTTTTTTAAGCGGATTAGATTTCCATTCGGGGGTTCCCCAAGCAGACCGCCTGAACGGAAACCTGAATGCAGATGTGACCCGAGATCAACCTGCTCAGACAAGTTTAATTCGTCAGAGACAAATCGCAATTTCTTCACTTTCATTAAAAATTCAATTTAGATTTTTCAGGTCGAATTGACTTTGTTGTCCCATCTCTAGTGCTGATCTGCAGCGGTGCCACAACCCTCATCATCCTCCCGCTCACTGATCACACTGCTGGCTGCACATAGGAGACAAGGAGGAGCAAGAATTCCCAGAATGACAAGAATCCCTGGAGGAAGAATCATCAGATCTCTGCAAACACTTCATAGACTCCATATCAGAAGAGATGGGCAGAATGTCTGCACTGATACACTGTAACAACATTCCAGCTGGAAGGAGCTCTAAGGACATGTCACAACGAGCCTGAAGTCTGCAGCAGTGGAGGAGGAGGAGGGCACCGGCCAACACCGACAACGACATCATGGAACATTACAGACATACCTGGCTCCGAGCCCGGGTGTCAGCAGAATCTACAACAAGGGAAATAACTGGGAGTGACAGCAGTCTATTACTACCTGTTATCAGCCATGTCAGCAGGGGGCGACTGTAGGACAGGAAAATACAATCTATTACTATCTGTTATCAGCCATGTCAGGAGGGGGCGACTGTAGGACAGGGGAATACAATCTATTACTATCTGTTATCAGCCATGTCAGGAGAGGAGAGGCCGACTGTAGGACAGGGGAATACAATCTATTACTATCTGTTATCAGCCATGTCAGGAGAGGCCGACTGTAGGACAGGGGAATACAATCTATTACTATCTGTTATCAGCCATGTCAGGAGAGGAGAGGCCGACTGTAGGACAGGGGAATACAATCTATTACTATCTGTTATCAGCCATGTCAGGAGAGGAGAGGCCGACTGTAGGACAGGGGAATACAATCTATTACTATCTGTTATCAGCCATGTCAGGAGAGGCCGACTGTAGGACAGGAGAATACAATCTATTACTATCTGTTATCAGCCATGTCAGGAGAGGCCGACTGTAGGACAGGGGAATACAATCTATTACTATCTGTTATCAGCCATGTCAGGAGAGGCCGACTGTAGGACAGGGGAATACAATCTATTACTATCTGTTATCAGCCATGTCAGGAGAGGCCGACTGTAGGACAGGGGAATACAATCTATAACTATCTGTTATCAGCCATGTCAGGAGAGGAGAGGCCGACTGTAGGACAGGGGAATACAATCTATTACTATCTGTTATCAGCCATGTCAGGAGAGGAGAGGCCGACTGTAGGACAGGGGAATACAATCTATTACTATCTGTTATCAGCCATGTCAGGAGAGGAGAGGCCGACTGTAGGACAGGGGAATACAATCTATTACTATCTGTTATCAGCCATGTCAGGAGAGGAGAGGCCGACTGTAGGACAGGGGAATACAATCTATTACTATCTGGTATCAGCCATGTCAGGAGAGGAGAGGCCGACTGTAGGACAGAGGAATACAATCTATTACTATCTGTTATCAGCCATGTCAGGAGGGGAGAGGCCGACTGTAGGACAGGGGAATACAATCTATTACTATCTGTTATCAGCCATGTCAGGAGAGGAGAGGCCGACTGTAGGACAGGGGAATACAATCTATTACTATCTGTTATCAGCCATGTCAGGAGAGGAGAGGCCGACTGTAGGACAGGGAATACAATCTATTACTATCTGTTATCAGCCATGTCAGCAGGGGGCGACTGTAGGACAGGAGAATACAATCTATTACTATCTGTTATCAGCCATGTCAGCAGGGGGCGACTGTAGGACAGGGAAATACAATCTATTACTATCTGTTATCAGCCATGTCAGGAGGGGCCGACTGTAGGACAGGGGAATACAATCTATTACTATCTGTTATCAGCCATGTCAGGAGGGGAGAGGCCGACTGTAGGACAGGGGAATACAATCTATTACTATCTGTTATCAGCCATATCAGGAGAGGCCGACTGTAGGACAGGGGAATACAATCTATTACTATCTGTTATCAGCCATGTCAGGAGAGGAGAGGCCGACTGTAGGACAGGAGAATACAATCTATTACTATCTGTTATCAGCCATGTCAGGAGAGGAGAGGCCGACTGTAGGACAGGAGAATACAATCTATTATTATCTGTTATCAGCCACGTCAGGAGAGGAGAGGCCGACTGTAGGACAGGGGAATACAATCTATTACTATCTGTTATCAGCCACGTCAGGAGAGGAGAGGCCGACTGTAGGACAGGAGAATACAATCTATTACTATCTGTTATCAGCCATGTCAGGAGAGGAGAGGCCGACTGTAGGACAGGAGAATACAATCTATTACTATCTGTTATCAGCCATGTGAGGAGGGGAGAGGCCGACTGTAGGACAGGAGAATACAATCTATTACTATCTGTTATCAGCCATGTCAGGAGAGGAGAGGCCGACTGTAGGACAGGGGAATACAATCTATTACTATCTGTTATCAGCCATGTCAGGAGAGGAGAGGCCGACTGTAGGACAGGAGAATACAATCTATTACTATCTGTTATCAGCCATGTCAGGAGAGGCCGACTGTAGGACAGGGGAATACAATCTATTACTATCTGTTATCAGCCATGTCAGCAGGGGGCGACTATAGGACAGGGGAATACAATCTATTACTATCTGTTATCAGCCAGGACAGGAGAGGAGAGGCCGACTGTAGGACAGGGGAATACAATCTATTACTATCTGTTATCAGCCATGTCAGGAGAGGCCGACTGTAGGACAGGAGAATACAATCTATTACTATCTGTTATCAGCCACGTCAGGAGAGGAGAGGCCGACTGTAGGACAGGGGAATACAATCTATTACTATCTGTTATCAGCCATGTCAGGAGAGGCCGACTGTAGGAGAGGGGAATACAATCTATTACTATCTGGTATCAGCCATGTCAGGAGAGGAGAGGCCGACTGTAGGACAGGAGAATACAATCTATTACTATCTGTTATCAGCCACGTCAGGAGAGGAGAGGACGACTGTAGGACAGGAGAATACAATCTATTACTATCTGTTATCAGCCATGTCAGGAGAGGAGAGGCCGACTGTAGGACAGGGGAATACAATCTATTACTATCTGTTATCAGCCATGTCAGGAGAGGAGAGGCCGACTGTAGGACAGGAGAATACAATCTATTACTATCTGTTATCAGCCATGTCAGGAGTGAAGAGGCCGACTGTAGGACAGGGGAATACAATCTATTACTATCTGTTATCAGCCATGTCAGGAGAGGAGAGGCCGACTGTAGGACAGGAGAATACAATATATTACTATCTGTTATCAGCCATGTCAGGAGAGGCCGACTGTAGGACAGGGGAATACAATCTATTACTATCTGTTATCAGCCATGTCAGGAGAGGAGAGGCCGACTGTAGGACAGGGGAATACAATCTATTACTATCTGTTATCAGCCACGTCAGGAGAGGAGAGGCCGACTGTAGGACAGGAGAATACAATCTATTACTATCTGGTATCAGCCATGTCAGGAGGGGCTGACTGTAGGACAGGAGAATACAATCTATTACTATCTGTTATCAGCCATGTCAGGAGAGGAGAGGCCGACTGTAGGACAGGAGAATACAATCTATTACTATCTGTTATCAGCCATGTCAGGAGAGGAGAGGCCGACTGTAGGACAGGAGAATACAATCTATTACTATCTGTTATCAGCCACGTCAGGAGAGGAGAGGCCGACTGTAGGACAGGAGAATACAATCTATTACTATCTGTTATCAGCCATGTCAGGAGAGGAGAGGCCGACTGTAGGACAGGAGAATACAATCTATTACTATCTGTTATCAGCCATGTCAGGAGAGGCCGACTGTAGGACAGGGGAATACAATCTATTACTATCTGTTATCAGCCATGTCAGCAGGGGGCGACTATAGGACAGGGGAATACAATCTATTACTATCTGTTATCAGCCACGTCAGGAGAGGAGAGGCCGACTGTAGGACAGGGGAATACAATCTATTACTATCTGTTATCAGCCATGTCAGGAGAGGCCGACTGTAGAAGAGGGGAATACAATCTATTACTATCTGGTATCAGCCATGTCAGGAGAGGAGAGGCCGACTGTAGGACAGGAGAATACAATCTATTACTATCTGTTATCAGCCACGTCAGGAGAGGAGAGGCCGACTGTAGGACAGGGGAATACAATCTATTACTATCTGTTATCAGCCATGTCAGGAGAGGCCGACTGTAGGAGAGGGGAATACAATCTATTACTATCTGGTATCAGCCATGTCAGGAGAGGAGAGGCCGACTGTAGGACAGGAGAATACAATCTATTACTATCTGTTATCAGCCACGTCAGGAGAGGAGAGGCCGACTGTAGGACAGGAGAATACAATCTATTACTATCTGTTATCAGCCATGTCAGGAGTGAAGAGGCCGACTGTAGGACAGGGGAATACAATCTATTACTATCTGTTATCAGCCATGTCAGGAGAGGAGAGGCCGACTGTAGGACAGGAGAATACAATCTATTACTATCTGTTATCAGCCATGTCAGGAGAGGCCGACTGTAGGACAGGGGAATACAATCTATTACTATCTGTTATCAGCCATGTCAGGAGAGGAGAGGCCGACTGTAGGACAGGGGAATACAATCTATTACTATCTGTTATCAGCCACGTCAGGAGAGGAGAGGCCGACTGTAGGACAGGAGAATACAATCTATTACTATCTGGTATCAGCCATGTCAGGAGGGGCTGACTGTAGGACAGGAGAATACAATCTATTACTATCTGTTATCAGCCATGTCAGGAGAGGAGAGGCCGACTGTAGGACAGGAGAATACAATCTATTACTATCTGTTATCAGCCATGTCAGGAGAGGAGAGGCCGACTGTAGGACAGGAGAATACAATCTATTACTATCTGTTATCAGCCACGTCAGGAGAGGAGAGGCCGACTGTAGGACAGGAGAATACAATCTATTACTATCTGTTATCAGCCATGTCAGGAGAGGAGAGGCCGACTGTAGGACAGGAGAATACAATCTATTACTATCTGTTATCAGCCATGTCAGGAGAGGCCGACTGTAGGACAGGGGAATACAATCTATTACTATCTGTTATCAGCCATGTCAGCAGGGGGCGACTATAGGACAGGGGAATACAATCTATTACTATCTGTTATCAGCCACGTCAGGAGAGGAGAGGCCGACTGTAGGACAGGGGAATACAATCTATTACTATCTGTTATCAGCCATGTCAGGAGAGGCCGACTGTAGAAGAGGGGAATACAATCTATTACTATCTGGTATCAGCCATGTCAGGAGAGGAGAGGCCGACTGTAGGACAGGAGAATACAATCTATTACTATCTGTTATCAGCCACGTCAGGAGAGGAGAGGCCGACTGTAGGACAGGGGAATACAATCTATTACTATCTGTTATCAGCCATGTCAGGAGAGGAGAGGCCGACTGTAGGACAGGAGAATACAATCTATTACTATCTGTTATCAGCCATGTCAGGAGAGGCCGACTGTAGGACAGGGGAATACAATCTATTACTATCTGTTATCAGCCATGTCAGCAGGGGGCGACTATAGGACAGGGGAATACAATCTATTACTATCTGTTATCAGCCACGTCAGGAGAGGAGAGGCCGACTGTAGGACAGGGGAATACAATCTATTACTATCTGTTATCAGCCATGTCAGGAGAGGCCGACTGTAGAAGAGGGGAATACAATCTATTACTATCTGGTATCAGCCATGTCAGGAGAGGAGAGGCCGACTGTAGGACAGGAGAATACAATCTATTACTATCTGTTATCAGCCACGTCAGGAGAGGAGAGGCCGACTGTAGGACAGGAGAATACAATCTATTACTATCTGTTATCAGCCACGTCAGGAGAGGAGAGGCCGACTGTAGGACAGGGGAATACAATCTATTACTATCTGTTATCAGCCACGTCAGGAGAGGAGAGGCCGACTGTAGGACAGGAGAATACAATCTATTACTATCTGTTATCAGCCATGTCAGGAGAGGAGAGGCCGACTGTAGGACAGGAGAATACAATCTATTACTATCTGTTATCAGCCATGTGAGGAGGGGAGAGGCCGACTGTAGGACAGGAGAATACAATCTATTACTATCTGTTATCAGCCATGTCAGGAGAGGAGAGGCCGACTGTAGGACAGGGGAATACAATCTATTACTATCTGTTATCAGCCATGTCAGGAGAGGAAAGGCCGACTGTAGGACAGGAGAATACAATCTATTACTATCTGTTATCAGCCATGTCAGGAGAGGCCGACTGTAGGACAGGGGAATACAATCTATTACTATCTGTTATCAGCCATGTCAGCAGGGGGCGACTATAGGACAGGGGAATACAATCTATTACTATCTGTTATCAGCCAGGACAGGAGAGGAGAGGCCGACTGTAGGACAGGGGAATACAATCTATTACTATCTGTTATCAGCCATGTCAGGAGAGGCCGACTGTAGGACAGGAGAATACAATCTATTACTATCTGTTATCAGCCACGTCAGGAGAGGAGAGGCCGACTGTAGGACAGGGGAATACAATCTATTACTATCTGTTATCAGCCATGTCAGGAGAGGCCGACTGTAGGAGAGGGGAATACAATCTATTACTATCTGGTATCAGCCATGTCAGGAGAGGAGAGGCCGACTGTAGGACAGGAGAATACAATCTATTACTATCTGTTATCAGCCACGTCAGGAGAGGAGAGGACGACTGTAGGACAGGAGAATACAATCTATTACTATCTGTTATCAGCCATGTCAGGAGAGGAGAGGCCGACTGTAGGACAGGGGAATACAATCTATTACTATCTGTTATCAGCCATGTCAGGAGAGGAGAGGCCGACTGTAGGACAGGAGAATACAATCTATTACTATCTGTTATCAGCCATGTCAGGAGTGAAGAGGCCGACTGTAGGACAGGGGAATACAATCTATTACTATCTGTTATCAGCCATGTCAGGAGAGGAGAGGCCGACTGTAGGACAGGAGAATACAATATATTACTATCTGTTATCAGCCATGTCAGGAGAGGCCGACTGTAGGACAGGGGAATACAATCTATTACTATCTGTTATCAGCCATGTCAGGAGAGGAGAGGCCGACTGTAGGACAGGGGAATACAATCTATTACTATCTGTTATCAGCCACGTCAGGAGAGGAGAGGCCGACTGTAGGACAGGAGAATACAATCTATTACTATCTGGTATCAGCCATGTCAGGAGGGGCTGACTGTAGGACAGGAGAATACAATCTATTACTATCTGTTATCAGCCATGTCAGGAGAGGAGAGGCCGACTGTAGGACAGGAGAATACAATCTATTACTATCTGTTATCAGCCATGTCAGGAGAGGAGAGGCCGACTGTAGGACAGGAGAATACAATCTATTACTATCTGTTATCAGCCACGTCAGGAGAGGAGAGGCCGACTGTAGGACAGGAGAATACAATCTATTACTATCTGTTATCAGCCATGTCAGGAGAGGAGAGGCCGACTGTAGGACAGGAGAATACAATCTATTACTATCTGTTATCAGCCATGTCAGGAGAGGCCGACTGTAGGACAGGGGAATACAATCTATTACTATCTGTTATCAGCCATGTCAGCAGGGGGCGACTATAGGACAGGGGAATACAATCTATTACTATCTGTTATCAGCCACGTCAGGAGAGGAGAGGCCGACTGTAGGACAGGGGAATACAATCTATTACTATCTGTTATCAGCCATGTCAGGAGAGGCCGACTGTAGAAGAGGGGAATACAATCTATTACTATCTGGTATCAGCCATGTCAGGAGAGGAGAGGCCGACTGTAGGACAGGAGAATACAATCTATTACTATCTGTTATCAGCCACGTCAGGAGAGGAGAGGCCGACTGTAGGACAGGGGAATACAATCTATTACTATCTGTTATCAGCCATGTCAGGAGAGGCCGACTGTAGGAGAGGGGAATACAATCTATTACTATCTGGTATCAGCCATGTCAGGAGAGGAGAGGCCGACTGTAGGACAGGAGAATACAATCTATTACTATCTGTTATCAGCCACGTCAGGAGAGGAGAGGCCGACTGTAGGACAGGAGAATACAATCTATTACTATCTGTTATCAGCCATGTCAGGAGTGAAGAGGCCGACTGTAGGACAGGGGAATACAATCTATTACTATCTGTTATCAGCCATGTCAGGAGAGGAGAGGCCGACTGTAGGACAGGAGAATACAATCTATTACTATCTGTTATCAGCCATGTCAGGAGAGGCCGACTGTAGGACAGGGGAATACAATCTATTACTATCTGTTATCAGCCATGTCAGGAGAGGAGAGGCCGACTGTAGGACAGGGGAATACAATCTATTACTATCTGTTATCAGCCACGTCAGGAGAGGAGAGGCCGACTGTAGGACAGGAGAATACAATCTATTACTATCTGGTATCAGCCATGTCAGGAGGGGCTGACTGTAGGACAGGAGAATACAATCTATTACTATCTGTTATCAGCCATGTCAGGAGAGGAGAGGCCGACTGTAGGACAGGAGAATACAATCTATTACTATCTGTTATCAGCCATGTCAGGAGAGGAGAGGCCGACTGTAGGACAGGAGAATACAATCTATTACTATCTGTTATCAGCCACGTCAGGAGAGGAGAGGCCGACTGTAGGACAGGAGAATACAATCTATTACTATCTGTTATCAGCCATGTCAGGAGAGGAGAGGCCGACTGTAGGACAGGAGAATACAATCTATTACTATCTGTTATCAGCCATGTCAGGAGAGGCCGACTGTAGGACAGGGGAATACAATCTATTACTATCTGTTATCAGCCATGTCAGCAGGGGGCGACTATAGGACAGGGGAATACAATCTATTACTATCTGTTATCAGCCACGTCAGGAGAGGAGAGGCCGACTGTAGGACAGGGGAATACAATCTATTACTATCTGTTATCAGCCATGTCAGGAGAGGCCGACTGTAGAAGAGGGGAATACAATCTATTACTATCTGGTATCAGCCATGTCAGGAGAGGAGAGGCCGACTGTAGGACAGGAGAATACAATCTATTACTATCTGTTATCAGCCACGTCAGGAGAGGAGAGGCCGACTGTAGGACAGGGGAATACAATCTATTACTATCTGTTATCAGCCATGTCAGGAGAGGAGAGGCCGACTGTAGGACAGGAGAATACAATCTATTACTATCTGTTATCAGCCATGTCAGGAGAGGCCGACTGTAGGACAGGGGAATACAATCTATTACTATCTGTTATCAGCCATGTCAGCAGGGGGCGACTATAGGACAGGGGAATACAATCTATTACTATCTGTTATCAGCCACGTCAGGAGAGGAGAGGCCGACTGTAGGACAGGGGAATACAATCTATTACTATCTGTTATCAGCCATGTCAGGAGAGGCCGACTGTAGAAGAGGGGAATACAATCTATTACTATCTGGTATCAGCCATGTCAGGAGAGGAGAGGCCGACTGTAGGACAGGAGAATACAATCTATTACTATCTGTTATCAGCCACGTCAGGAGAGGAGAGGCCGACTGTAGGACAGGAGAATACAATCTATTACTATCTGTTATCAGCCATGTCAGGAGAGGAGAGGCCGACTGTAGGACAGGGGAATACAATCTATTACTATCTGTTATCAGCCATGTCAGGAGAGGAGAGGCCGACTGTAGGACAGGAGAATACAATCTATTACTATCTGTTATCAGCCATGTCAGGAGAGGAGAGGCCGACTGTAGGACAGGAGAATACAATCTATTACTATCTGTTATCAGCCATGTCAGGAGTGAAGAGGCCGACTGTAGGATAGGGGAATACAATCTATTACTATCTGTTATCAGCCATGTCAGGAGAGGAGAGGCCGACTGTAGGACAGGAGAATACAATCTATTACTATCTGTTATCAGCCATGTCAGGAGAGGAGAGGCCGACTGTAGGACAGGAGAATACAATCTATTACTATCTGTTATCAGCCATGTCAGGAGTGAAGAGGCCGACTGTAGGACAGGGGAATACAATCTATTACTATCTGGTATCAGCCATGTCAGGAGGGGAGAGGCCGACTGTAGGACAGGAGAATACAATCTATTACTATCTGTTATCAGCCATGTCAGGAGTGAAGAGGCCGACTGTAGGACAGGGGAATACAATCTATTACTATCTGGTATCAGCCATGTCAGGAGGGGAGAGGCCGACTGTAGGACAGGAGAATACAATCTATTACTATCTGTTATCAGCCATGTCAGGAGAGGAGAGGCCGACTGTAGGACAGGGGAATACAATCTATTACTATCTGTTATCAGCCATGTCAGGAGAGGCCGACTGTAGGACAGGGGAATACAATCTATTACTATCTGTTATCAGCCATGTCAGGAGAGGAGAGGCCGACTGTAGGACAGGGGAATACAATCTATTACTATCTGTTATCAGCCATGTCAGGAGGGGAGAGGCCGACTGTAGGACAGGGGAATACAATCTATTACTATCTGTTATCAGCCATGTCAGGAGAGGCCGACTGTAGGACAGGGGAATACAATCTATTACTATCTGTTATCAGCCACGTCAGGAGAGGAGAGGCCGACTGTAGGACAGGGGAATACAATCTATTACTATCTGTTATCAGCCATGTCAGCAGGGGGCGACTGTAGGACAGGGGAATACAATCTATTACTATCTGTTATCAGCCATGTCAGGAGGGGAGAGGCCGACTGTAGGACAGGAGAATACAATCTATTACTATCTGTTATCAGCCATGTCAGGAGAGGAGAGGTCGACTGTAGGACAGGGGAATACAATCTATTACTATCTGTTATCAGCCATGTCAGGAGAGGCCGACTGTAGGACAGGGGAATACAATCTATTACTATCTGTTATCAGCCATGTCAGCAGGGGGCGACTATAGGACAGGGGAATACAATCTATTACTATCTGTTATCAGCCAGGACAGGAGAGGAGAGGCCGACTGTAGGACAGGGGAATACAATCTATTACTATCTGTTATCAGCCACGTCAGGAGAGGAGAGGCCGACTGTAGGACAGGAGAATACAATCTATTACTATCTGGTATCAGCCATGTCAGGAGGGGCTGACTGTAGGAGAGGAGAATACAATCTATTACTATCTGTTATCAGCCATGTCAGCAGGGGGCGACTATAGGACAGGGGAATACAATCTATTACTATCTGTTATCAGCCAGGACAGGAGAGGAGAGGCCGACTGTAGGACAGGGGAATACAATCTATTACTATCTGTTATCAGCCATGTCAGGAGAGGCCGACTGTAGGACAGGAGAATACAATCTATTACTATCTGTTATCAGCCACGTCAGGAGAGGAGAGGCCGACTGTAGGACAGGGGAATACAATCTATTACTATCTGTTATCAGCCATGTCAGGAGAGGCCGACTGTAGAAGAGGGGAATACAATCTATTACTATCTGGTATCAGCCATGTCAGGAGAGGAGAGGCCGACTGTAGGACAGGAGACTACAATCTATTACTATCTGTTATCAGCCACGTCAGGAGAGGAGAGGCCGACTGTAGGACAGGAGAATACAATCTATTACTATCTGTTATCAGCCATGTCAGGAGAGGAGAGGCCGACTGTAGGACAGGGGAATACAATCTATTACTATCTGTTATCAGCCATGTCAGGAGAGGAGAGGCCGACTGTAGGACAGGAGAATACAATCTATTACTATCTGTTATCAGCCATGTCAGGAGAGGAGAGGCCGACTGTAGGACAGGAGAATACAATCTATTACTATCTGTTATCAGCCATGTCAGGAGTGAAGAGGCCGACTGTAGGACAGGGGAATACAATCTATTACTATCTGTTATCAGCCATGTCAGGAGAGGAGAGGCCGACTGTAGGACAGGAGAATACAATCTATTACTATCTGTTATCAGCCATGTCAGGAGAGGCCGACTGTAGGACAGGGGAATACAATCTATTACTATCTGTTATCAGCCATGTCAGGAGAGGAGAGGCCGACTGTAGGACAGGAGAATACAATCTATTACTATCTGTTATCAGCCATGTCAGGAGAGGAGAGGCCGACTGTAGGACAGGAGAATACAATCTATTACTATCTGTTATCAGCCATGTCAGGAGAGGAGAGGCCGACTGTAGGACAGGGGAATACAATCTATTACTATCTGTTATCAGCCATGTCAGGAGAGGCCGACTGTAGGACAGGGGAATACAATCTATTACTATCTGTTATCAGCCACGTCAGGAGAGGAGAGGCCGACTGTAGGACAGGGGAATACAATCTATTACTATCTGTTATCAGCCATGTCAGCAGGGGGCGACTGTAGGACAGGGGAATACAATCTATTACTATCTGTTATCAGCCATGTCAGGAGGGGAGAGGCCGACTGTAGGACAGGAGAATACAATCTATTACTATCTGTTATCAGCCATGTCAGGAGAGGAGAGGTCGACTGTAGGACAGGGGAATACAATCTATTACTATCTGTTATCAGCCATGTCAGGAGAGGAGAGGCCGACTGTAGGACAGGAGAATACAATCTATTACTATCTGTTATCAGCCATGTCAGGAGAGGCCGACTGTAGGACAGGAGAATACAATCTATTACTATCTGTTATCAGCCATGTCAGGAGAGGCCGACTGTAGGACAGGGGAATACAATCTATTACTATCTGGTATCAGCCACGTCAGGAGAGGAGAGGCCGACTGTAGGACAGGAGAATACAATCTATTACTATCTGTTATCAGCCACGTCAGGAGAGGAGAGGCCGACTGTAGGACAGGAGAATACAATCTATTACTATCTGTTATCAGCCATGTCAGGAGAGGAGAGGCCGACTGTAGGACAGGGGAATACAATCTATTACTATCTGTTATCAGCCATGTCAGGAGAGGAGAAGCCGACTGTAGGACAGGAGAATACAATCTATTACTATCTGTTATCAGCCATGTCAGGAGAGGAGAGGCCGACTGTAGGACAGGAGAATACAATCTATTACTATCTGTTATCAGCCATGTCAGGAGTGAAGAGGCCGACTGTAGGACAGGGGAATACAATCTATTACTATCTGTTATCAGCCATGTCAGGAGAGGAGAGGCCGACTGTAGGACAGGGGAATACAATCTATTACTATCTGTTATCAGCCATGTCAGGAGAGGAGAGGCCGACTGTAGGACAGGAGAATACAATCTATTACTATCTGTTATCAGCCATGTCAGGAGAGGAGAGGCCGACTGTAGGACAGGAGAATACAATCTATTACTATCTGTTATCAGCCATGTCAGGAGTGAAGAGGCCGACTGTAGGACAGGGGAATACAATCTATTACTATCTGTTATCAGCCATGTCAGGAGAGGAGAGGCCGACTGTAGGACAGGAGAATACAATCTATTACTATATGTTATCAGCCATGTCAGGAGAGGAGAGGCCGACTGTAGGACAGGAGAATACAATCTATTACTATCTGTTATCAGCCATGTCAGGAGTGAAGAGGCCGACTGTAGGACAGGGGAATACAATCTATTACTATCTGTTATCAGCCATGTCAGGAGAGGAGAGGCCGACTGTAGGACAGGAGAATACAATCTATTACTATCTGTTATCAGCCATGTCAGGAGAGGCCGACTGTAGGACAGGGGAATACAATCTATTACTATCTGTTATCAGCCATGTCAGGAGAGGAGAGGCCGACTGTAGGACAGGGGAATACAATCTATTACTATCTGTTATCAGCCACGTCAGGAGAGGAGAGGCCGACTGTAGGACAGGAGAATACAATCTATTACTATCTGGTATCAGCCATGTCAGGAGGGGCTGACTGTAGGACAGGAGAATACAATCTATTACTATCTGTTATCAGCCATGTCAGGAGAGGAGAGGCCGACTGTAGGACAGGAGAATACAATCTATTACTATCTGTTATCAGCCATGTCAGGAGAGGAGAGGCCGACTGTAGGACAGGAGAATACAATCTATTACTATCTGTTATCAGCCACGTCAGGAGAGGAGAGGCCGACTGTAGGACAGGAGAATACAATCTATTACTATCTGTTATCAGCCATGTCAGGAGAGGAGAGGCCGACTGTAGGACAGGAGAATACAATCTATTACTATCTGTTATCAGCCATGTCAGGAGAGGCCGACTGTAGGACAGGGGAATACAATCTATTACTATCTGTTATCAGCCATGTCAGCAGGGGGCGACTATAGGACAGGGGAATACAATCTATTACTATCTGTTATCAGCCATGTCAGGAGAGGCCGACTGTAGAAGAGGGGAATACAATCTATTACTATCTGGTATCAGCCATGTCAGGAGAGGAGAGGCCGACTGTAGGACAGGAGAATACAATCTATTACTATCTGTTATCAGCCACGTCAGGAGAGGAGAGGCCGACTGTAGGACAGGAGAATACAATCTATTACTATCTGTTATCAGCCATGTCAGGAGAGGAGAGGCCGACTGTAGGACAGGGGAATACAATCTATTACTATCTGTTATCAGCCATGTCAGGAGAGGAGAGGCCGACTGTAGGACAGGGGAATACAATCTATTACTATCTGTTATCAGCCATGTCAGGAGGGGAGAGGCCGACTGTAGGACAGGAGAATACAATCTATTACTATCTGTTATCAGCCATGTCAGGAGGGGAGAGGCCGACTGTAGGACAGGAGAATACAATCTATTACTATCTGTTATCAGCCATGTCAGGAGAGGAGAGGCCGACTGTAGGACAGGAGAATACAATCTATTACTATCTGTTATCAGCCATGTCAGGAGTGAAGAGGCCGACTGTAGGACAGGGGAATACAATCTATTACTATCTGGTATCAGCCATGTCAGGAGGGGAGAGGCCGACTGTAGGACAGGAGAATACAATCTATTACTATCTGTTATCAGCCATGTCAGGAGTGAAGAGGCCGACTGTAGGACAGGGGAATACAATCTATTACTATCTGGTATCAGCCATGTCAGGAGGGGAGAGGCCGACTGTAGGACAGGAGAATACAATCTATTACTATCTGTTATCAGCCATGTCAGGAGAGGAGAGGCCGACTGTAGGACAGGGGAATACAATCTATTACTATCTGTTATCAGCCATGTCAGGAGAGGCCGACTGTAGGACAGGGGAATACAATCTATTACTATCTGTTATCAGCCATGTCAGGAGAGGAGAGGCCGACTGTAGGACAGGGGAATACAATCTATTACTATCTGTTATCAGCCATGTCAGGAGGGGAGAGGCCGACTGTAGGACAGGGGAATACAATCTATTACTATCTGTTATCAGCCATGTCAGGAGAGGCCGACTGTAGGACAGGGGAATACAATCTATTACTATCTGTTATCAGCCACGTCAGGAGAGGAGAGGCCGACTGTAGGACAGGGGAATACAATCTATTACTATCTGTTATCAGCCACGTCAGGAGAGGAGAGGCCGACTGTAGGACAGGGGAATACAATCTATTACTATCTGTAATCAGCCATGTCAGGAGAGGAGAGGCCGACTGTAGGACAGGGGAATACAATCTATTACTATCTGTTATCAGCCATGTCAGGAGAGGCCGACTGTAGGACAGGGGAATACAATCTATTACTATCTGTTATCAGCCACGTCAGGAGAGGAGAGGCCGACTGTAGGACAGGGGAATACAATCTATTACTATCTGTTATCAGCCATGTCAGCAGGGGGCGACTGTAGGACAGGGGAATACAATCTATTACTATCTGTTATCAGCCATGTCAGGAGGGGAGAGGCCGACTGTAGGACAGGAGAATACAATCTATTACTATCTGTTATCAGCCATGTCAGGAGAGGAGAGGTCGACTGTAGGACAGGGGAATACAATCTATTACTATCTGTTATCAGCCATGTCAGGAGAGGAGAGGCCGACTGTAGGACAGGAGAATACAATCTATTACTATCTGTTATCAGCCATGTCAGGAGAGGCCGACTGTAGGACAGGGGAATACAATCTATTACTATCTGTTATCAGCCATGTCAGCAGGGGGCGACTATAGGACAGGGGAATACAATCTATTACTATCTGTTATCAGCCAGGACAGGAGAGGAGAGGCCGACTGTAGGACAGGGGAATACAATCTATTACTATCTGTTATCAGCCATGTCAGGAGAGGCCGACTGTAGGACAGGAGAATACAATCTATTACTATCTGTTATCAGCCACGTCAGGAGAGGAGAGGCCGACTGTAGGACAGGGGAATACAATCTATTACTATCTGTTATCAGCCATGTCAGGAGAGGCCGACTGTAGAAGAGGGGAATACAATCTATTACTATCTGTTATCAGCCATGTCAGGAGAGGAGAGGCCGACTGTAGGACAGGAGAATACAATCTATTACTATCTGTTATCAGCCACGTCAGGAGAGGAGAGGCCGACTGTAGGACAGGAGAATACAATCTATTACTATCTGTTATCAGCCATGTCAGGAGAGGAGAGGCCGACTGTAGGACAGGGGAATACAATCTATTACTATCTGTTATCAGCCATGTCAGGAGAGGAGAGGCCGACTGTAGGACAGGAGAATACAATCTATTACTATCTGTTATCAGCCATGTCAGGAGAGGAGAGGCCGACTGTAGGACAGGAGAATACAATCTATTACTATCTGTTATCAAACATGTCATGAGTGAAGAGGCCGACTGTAGGACAGGGGAATACAATCTATTACTATCTGTTATCAGCCATGTCAGGAGAGGAGAGGCCGACTGTAGGACAGGAGAATACAATCTATTACTATCTGTTATCAGCCATGTCAGGAGAGGCCGACTGTAGGACAGGGGAATACAATCTATTACTATCTGTTATCAGCCATGTCAGGAGAGGAGAGGCCGACTGTAGGACAGGAGAATACAATCTATTACTATCTGGTATCAGCCATGTCAGGAGGGGCTGACTGTAGGACAGGAGAATACAATCTATTACTATCTGTTATCAGCCATGTCAGGAGAGGAGAGGCCGACTGTAGGACAGGGGAATACAATCTATTACTATCTGTTATCAGCCATGTCAGGAGAGGCCGACTGTAGGACAGGAGAATACAATCTATTACTATCTGTTATCAGCCATGTCAGGAGAGGAGAGGCCGACTGTAGGACAGGAGAATACAATCTATTACTATCTGTTATCAGCCATGTCAGGAGAGGAGAGGCCGACTGTAGGACAGGAGAATACAATCTATTACTATCTGTTATCAGCCACGTCAGGAGAGGAGAGGCCGACTGTAGGACAGGGGAATACAATCTATTACTATCTGTTATCAGCCATGTCAGGAGAGGAGAGGCCGACTGTAGGACAGGGGAATACAATCTATTACTATCTGTTATCAGCCATGTCAGGAGAGGAGAGGCCGACTGTAGGACAGGAGAATACAATCTATTACTATCTGTTATCAGCCATGTCAGGAGAGGCCGACTGTAGGACAGGGGAATACAATCTATTACTATCTGTTATCAGCCATGTCAGCAGGGGGCGACTATAGGACAGGGGAATACAATCTATTACTATCTGTTATCAGCCAGGACAGGAGAGGAGAGGCCGACTGTAGGACAGGGGAATACAATCTATTACTATCTGTTATCAGCCACGTCAGGAGAGGAGAGGCCGACTGTAGGACAGGGGAATACAATCTATTACTATCTGTTATCAGCCATGTCAGGAGAGGCCGACTGTAGAAGAGGGGAATACAATCTATTACTATCTGGTATCAGCCATGTCAGGAGAGGAGAGGCCGACTGTAGGACAGGAGAATACAATCTATTACTATCTGTTATCAGCCACGTCAGGAGAGGAGAGGCCGACTGTAGGACAGGAGAATACAATCTATTACTATCTGTTATCAGCCATGTCAGGAGAGGAGAGGCCGACTGTAGGACAGGGGAATACAATCTATTACTATCTGTTATCAGCCATGTCAGGAGAGGAGAAGCCGACTGTAGGACAGGAGAATACAATCTATTACTATCTGTTATCAGCCATGTCAGGAGAGGAGAGGCCGACTGTAGGACAGGAGAATACAATCTATTACTATCTGTTATCAGCCATGTCAGGAGAGGAGAGGCCGACTGTAGGACAGGAGAATACAATCTATTACTATCTGTTATCAGCCATGTCAGGAGAGGAGAGGCCGACTGTAGGACAGGAGAATACAATCTATTACTATCTGTTATCAGCCATGTGAGGAGAGGAGAGGCCGACTGTAGGACAGGAGAATACAATCTATTACTATCTGTTATCAGCCATGTCAGGAGTGAAGAGGCCGACTGTAGGACAGGGGAATACAATCTATTACTATCTGGTATCAGCCATGTCAGGAGGGGAGAGGCCGACTGTAGGACAGGAGAATACAATCTATTACTATCTGTTATCAGCCATGTCAGGAGAGGAGAGGCCGACTGTAGGACAGGGGAATACAATCTATTACTATCTGTTATCAGCCATGTCAGGAGAGGCCGACTGTAGGACAGGGGAATACAATCTATTACTATCTGGTATCAGCCATGTCAGGAGAGGCCGACTGTAGGACAGGGGAATACAATCTATTACTATCTGTTATCAGCCATGTCAGGAGAGGCCGACTGTAGGACAGGGGAATACAATCTATTACTATCTGTTATCAGCCACGTCAGGAGAGGAGAGGCCGACTGTAGGACAGGGGAATACAATCTATTACTATCTGTTATCAGCCACGTCAGGAGAGGAGAGGCCGACTGTAGGACAGGAGAATACAATCTATTACTATCTGTAATCAGCCATGTCAGGAGAGGAGAGGCCGACTGTAGGACAGGGGAATACAATCTATTACTATCTGTTATCAGCCATGTCAGGAGAGGCCGACTGTAGGACAGGGGAATACAATCTATTACTATCTGTTATCAGCCACGTCAGGAGAGGAGAGGCCGACTGTAGGACAGGGGAATACAATCTATTACTATCTGTTATCAGCCATGTCAGCAGGGGGCGACTGTAGGACAGGGGAATACAATCTATTACTATCTGTTATCAGCCATGTCAGGAGGGGAGAGGCCGACTGTAGGACAGGAGAATACAATCTATTACTATCTGTTATCAGCCATGTCAGGAGAGGAGAGGTCGACTGTAGGACAGGGGAATACAATCTATTACTATCTGTTATCAGCCATGTCAGGAGAGGAGAGGCCGACTGTAGGACAGGAGAATACAATCTATTACTATCTGTTATCAGCCATGTCAGGAGAGGCCGACTGTAGGACAGGGGAATACAATCTATTACTATCTGTTATCAGCCATGTCAGCAGGGGGCGACTATAGGACAGGGGAATACAATCTATTACTATCTGTTATCAGCCAGGACAGGAGAGGAGAGGCCGACTGTAGGACAGGGGAATACAATCTATTACTATCTGTTATCAGCCATGTCAGGAGAGGCCGACTGTAGGACAGGAGAATACAATCTATTACTATCTGTTATCAGCCACGTCAGGAGAGGAGAGGCCGACTGTAGGACAGGGGAATACAATCTATTACTATCTGTTATCAGCCATGTCAGGAGAGGCCGACTGTAGAAGAGGGGAATACAATCTATTACTATCTGGTATCAGCCATGTCAGGAGAGGAGAGGCCGACTGTAGGACAGGAGAATACAATCTATTACTATCTGTTATCAGCCACGTCAGGAGAGGAGAGGCCGACTGTAGGACAGGAGAATACAATCTATTACTATCTGTTATCAGCCATGTCAGGAGAGGAGAGGCCGACTGTAGGACAGGGGAATACAATCTATTACTATCTGTTATCAGCCATGTCAGGAGAGGAGAGGCCGACTGTAGGACAGGAGAATACAATCTATTACTATCTGTTATCAGCCATGTCAGGAGTGAAGAGGCCGACTGTAGGACAGGGGAATACAATCTATTACTATCTGTTATCAGCCATGTCAGGAGAGGAGAGGCCGACTGTAGGACAGGAGAATACAATCTATTACTATCTGTTATCAGCCATGTCAGGAGAGGAGAGGCCGACTGTAGGACAGGGGAATACAATCTATTACTATCTGTTATCAGCCATGTCAGGAGAGGAGAGGCCGACTGTAGGACAGGAGAATACAATCTATTACTATCTGGTATCAGCCATGTCAGGAGGGGCTGACTGTAGGACAGGAGAATACAATCTATTACTATCTGTTATCAGCCATGTCAGGAGAGGAGAGGCCGACTGTAGGACAGGAGAATACAATCTATTACTATCTGTTATCAGCCATGTCAGGAGAGGAGAGGCCGACTGTAGGACAGGAGAATACAATCTATTACTATCTGTTATCAGCCACGTCAGGAGAGGAGAGGCCGACTGTAGGACAGGGGAATACAATCTATTACTATCTGTTATCAGCCATGTCAGGAGAGGAGAGGCCGACTGTAGGACAGGAGAATACAATCTATTACTATCTGTTATCAGCCATGTCAGGAGAGGCCGACTGTAGGACAGGAGAATACAATCTATTACTATCTGTTATCAGCCATGTCAGGAGAGGAGAGGCCGACTGTAGGACAGGGGAATACAATCTATTACTATCTGTTATCAGCCATGTCAGGAGAGGAGAGGCCGACTGTAGGACAGGGGAATACAATCTATTACTATCTGTTATCAGCCATGTCAGGAGAGGAGAGGCCGACTGTAGGACAGGAGAATACAATCTATTACTATCTGTTATCAGCCATGTCAGGAGAGGCCGACTGTAGGACAGGGGAATACAATCTATTACTATCTGTTATCAGCCATGTCAGCAGGGGGCGACTATAGGACAGGGGAATACAATCTATTACTATCTGTTATCAGCCAGGACAGGAGAGGAGAGGCCGACTGTAGGACAGGGGAATACAATCTATTACTATCTGTTATCAGCCACGTCAGGAGAGGAGAGGCCGACTGTAGGACAGGGGAATACAATCTATTACTATCTGTTATCAGCCATGTCAGGAGAGGAGAGGCCGACTGTAGGACAGGGGAATACAATCTATTACTATCTGTTATCAGCCATGTCAGCAGGGGGCGACTATAGGACAGGGGAATACAATCTATTACTATCTGTTATCAGCCAGGACAGGAGAGGAGAGGCCGACTGTAGGACAGGGGAATACAATCTATTACTATCTGTTATCAGCCACGTCAGGAGAGGAGAGGCCGACTGTAGGACAGGGGAATACAATCTATTACTATCTGTTATCAGCCATGTCAGGAGAGGCCGACTGTAGAAGAGGGGAATACAATCTATTACTATCTGGTATCAGCCATGTCAGGAGAGGAGAGGCCGACTGTAGGACAGGAGAATACAATCTATTACTATCTGTTATCAGCCACGTCAGGAGAGGAGAGGCCGACTGTAGGACAGGGGAATACAATCTATTACTATCTGTTATCAGCCACGTCAGGAGTGAAGAGGCCGACTGTAGGACAGGGGAATACAATCTATTACTATCTGTTATCAGCCATGTCAGGAGAGGAGAGGCCGACTGTAGGACAGGAGAATACAATCTATTACTATCTGTTATCAGCCACGTCAGGAGAGGAGAGGCCGACTGTAGGACAGGAGAATACAATCTATTACTATCTGTTATCAGCCATGTCAGGAGAGGAGAGGCCGACTGTAGGACAGGGGAATACAATCTATTACTATCTGTTATCAGCCATGTCAGGAGAGGAGAGGCCGACTGTAGGACAGGGGAATACAATCTATTACTATCTGTTATCAGCCATGTCAGGAGAGGAGAGGCCGACTGTAGGACAGGAGAATACAATCTATTACTATCTGGTATCAGCCATGTCAGGAGGGGCTGACTGTAGGACAGGAGAATACAATCTATTACTATCTGTTATCAGCCATGTCAGGAGAGGAGAGGCCGACTGTAGGACAGGGGAATACAATCTATTACTATCTGTTATCAGCCATGTCAGGAGAGGAGAGGCCGACTGTAGGACAGGAGAATACAATCTATTACTATCTGTTATCAGCCACGTCAGGAGAGGAGAGGCCGACTGTAGGACAGGGGAATACAATCTATTACTATCTGTTATCAGCCATGTCAGGAGAGGCCGACTGTAGGACAGGGGAATACAATCTATTACTATCTGTTATCAGCCATGTCAGCAGGGGGCGACTATAGGACAGGGGAATACAATCTATTACTATCTGTTATCAGCCAGGACAGGAGAGGAGAGGCCGACTGTAGGACAGGGGAATACAATCTATTACTATCTGTTATCAGCCATGTCAGGAGAGGCCGACTGTAGAAGAGGGGAATACAATCTATTACTATCTGGTATCAGCCATGTCAGGAGAGGAGAGGCCGACTGTAGGACAGGAGAATACAATCTATTACTATCTGTTATCAGCCACGTCAGGAGAGGAGAGGCCGACTGTAGGACAGGGGAATACAATCTATTACTATCTGTTATCAGCCATGTCAGGAGAGGCCGACTGTAGAAGAGGGGAATACAATCTATTACTATCTGGTATCAGCCATGTCAGGAGAGGAGAGGCCGACTGTAGGACAGGAGAATACAATCTATTACTATCTGTTATCAGCCATGTCAGGAGAGGAGAGGCCGACTGTAGGACAGGGGAATACAATCTATTACTATCTGTTATCAGCCATGTCAGGAGAGGAGAGGCCGACTGTAGGACAGGAGAATACAATCTATTACTATCTGTTATCAGCCATGTCAGGAGAGGAGAGGCCGACTGTAGGACAGGAGAATACAATCTATTACTATCTGTTATCAGCCATGTCAGGAGTGAAGAGGCCGACTGTAGGACAGGGGAATACAATCTATTACTATCTGTTATCAGCCATGTCAGGAGAGGAGAGGCCGACTGTAGGACAGGAGAATACAATCTATTACTATCTGTTATCAGCCATGTCAGGAGAGGAGAGGCCGACTGTAGGACAGGAGAATACAATCTATTACTATCTGTTATCAGCCATGTCAGGAGTGAAGAGGCCGACTGTAGGACAGGGGAATACAATCTATTACTATCTGTTATCAGCCATGTCAGGAGAGGAGAGGCCGACTGTAGGACAGGAGAATACAATCTATTACTATCTGTTATCAGCCATGTCAGGAGAGGAGAGGCCGACTGTAGGACAGGAGAATACAATCTATTACTATCTGTTATCAGCCATGTCAGGAGAGGAGAGGCCGACTGTAGGACAGGAGAATACAATCTATTACTATCTGTTATCAGCCATGTCAGGAGTGAAGAGGCCGACTGTAGGACAGGGGAATACAATCTATTACTATCTGGTATCAGCCATGTCAGGAGGGGAGAGGCCGACTGTAGGACAGGAGAATACAATCTATTACTATCTGTTATCAGCCATGTCAGGAGAGGAGAGGCCGACTGTAGGACAGGGGAATACAATCTATTACTATCTGTTATCAGCCATGTCAGGAGAGGCCGACTGTAGGACAGGGGAATACAATCTATTACTATCTGTTATCAGCCATGTCAGGAGAGGAGAGGCCGACTGTAGGACAGGAGAATACAATCTATTACTATCTGTTATCAGCCATGTCAGGAGAGGAGAGGCCGACTGTAGGACAGGAGAATACAATCTATTACTATCTGTTATCAGCCATGTCAGGAGAGGAGAGGCCGACTGTAGGACAGGAGAATACAATCTATTACTATCTGTTATCAGCCATGTCAGGAGTGAAGAGGCCGACTGTAGGACAGGGGAATACAATCTATTACTATCTGGTATCAGCCATGTCAGGAGGGGAGAGGCCGACTGTAGGACAGGAGAATACAATCTATTACTATCTGTTATCAGCCATGTCAGGAGAGGAGAGGCCGACTGTAGGACAGGGGAATACAATCTATTACTATCTGTTATCAGCCATGTCAGGAGAGGCCGACTGTAGGACAGGGGAATACAATCTATTACTATCTGGTATCAGCCATGTCAGGAGAGGCCGACTGTAGGACAGGGGAATACAATCTATTACTATCTGTTATCAGCCATGTCAGGAGAGGCCGACTGTAGGACAGGGGAATACAATCTATTACTATCTGTTATCAGCCATGTCAGGAGAGGAGAGGCCGACTGTAGGACAGGGGAATACAATCTATTACTATCTGTTATCAGCCACGTCAGGAGAGGAGAGGCCGACTGTAGGACAGGGGAATACAATCTATTACTATCTGTTATCAGCCATGTCAGCAGGGGGCGACTGTAGGACAGGGGAATACAATCTATTACTATCTGTTATCAGCCATGTCAGGAGGGGAGAGGCCGACTGTAGGACAGGAGAATACAATCTATTACTATCTGTTATCAGCCATGTCAGGAGAGGAGAGGTCGACTGTAGGACAGGGGAATACAATCTATTACTATCTGTTATCAGCCATGTCAGGAGAGGAGAGGCCGACTGTAGGACAGGAGAATACAATCTATTACTATCTGTTATCAGCCATGTCAGGAGGGACATCAGTCCTTGCATGGAACTTTCTTCTGGACATTTTACTTTTCCACTTCCTCCCTATGACTTCAGGTTCTCTGCGGGTTTATGGTTTGGAGGATGAGGTGAGGCGTGTTCACCTTCAGACTTACATGATTTCGGAGACGTGAGCTCATCTATGGCTCCCAGAGGATGAGTCAGTAAATGATCTCAGACAATTTTGCCAGGGGCCAAAACTGAAATAACTGACATCGCACTGAGACCAGTAAGAGCGGCAGCAGACGAGAGCGCAGACAGTAGCGCCACCTTCTGTGGGCAAGAGAACGTAAAGTAGCAGGGTCTGGACCATGAGTGCTGGATCGGAGGGGGTGACTTTTGGGTGTTTCACCATCATGTACATCCAACAGAAGAAATTGTCGGCCATCACTAATTTTTGCACTGTCTGTAGATAAACCTCTCCTACACTTATCTATGCCATAAACCACATTGGAGCCCCAGAGGATTGTGGGAACTCTAACTTCTAATGGCCACCATTACAACAGATCACATAGCTTTCCATAGTCTCTGTACTGGGCCGGCTCCAGGTTTTTATGGGCCCTTGGTTGACAGAGCCTCAGTGGGCCCCCTTGTGGAGGAGGCGGGGGAGTCGGGACAGTGCACGTCGCAGATGAAGTGAGTGACGTCACGCAGGAGTGTGGCATCCCCAACGCCATACCTCCCATCTTTTGAAGAGTAGAAAGAGGGATAAAATGTGCGGCGCGCTCTGCGTGCCACAGCAAACTTAGCTCCGCCCACTTTTATGTTGACTCCACCCATTCTCATTCATTTCTCGTGTGCTCCCACACAGTATAATCCTCCTACAGTCACCCGTACATTATATGTCCCCCCTCTATCTCTCCCCCAGTTTCATATACACCCTTCCTCTGCCCCCAGTGTCATGCTGTTCCCCCCCTTCATCTGCCCAGTAGTGGTGGCTGGCCGGGCCTGGAGACCGCACAGCAGTCGGCTATCTGTACCGCCATTCTGTGCTGTCACTGTTATTACAGAAGAGGGCGCTAGCTTTCCAGGCACATCCAGGGGAGCGACTCCTACCACCACCAACATGGCCTGCAGGGCAGAGCTAGGCAGACTCCCCCTATGGCTCACCATACAGAAGAGGGCGCTAGCTTTCCAGGCACACATCCAGGGGAGCGACTCCTACCACCACCAAGCATGGCTAAGCCACCTGAGCAAACCAGACACTCACCAACCAAACAGCAGCCAGCCACCAAACCAAAAACTCCAACAGATGATAACCAAGGCCGAAATAAAGGCGACCACAGAGGCAAACAGAGAGCGGTACATTGAAGAATGGAGAAACGAAATAAATAACTCCAAGAAACTCACCAATGTGTACCAATCCCTACAAAGGGACTACACCATGGCCACCTACCTGGAGAGAATACGCCACCCCAAGCACAGACAGACCCTGAGCCGATACAGACTGAGCGCCCACAACCTAGAGATAGAGACGGGGCGATACAGGCAGACGTACAAGCCACGGGAGAAGAGACTGTGCCAGCACTGTGACCAGGGGGCCCTAGAAGACGAGACCCACTTCCTGCTACACTGCACCAAATACTCAGCTGTGAGGGCCGTCTACTACCAAAGACTCTCTGCCCACATCCCAGACTTCATATCTGCAGACGTACAAGCCACATATGCAGCATGGCGGGATGTTAGTCAGTGACCAGCGGACCCTTCATACATTATAGAGAACTTTCTGATTTGACTGAATGGACAGCAGCACCACCTAGTGGTGAATGTGCAGACTGCAGGGAGTACAGACTGGAGGTGATGAGGATGGGGGTGCCGACATCTAGGGGCGCAAGCAGTGTTTATATAAATATCACTCCCTGTACCCCAGAAGACGGGGGTGGGGGGGCATTAAGGCACAGGTCTCACCTCCGACCCCTCATTCTGTGCCCTGACCCATGCTCTTCCTACCTGTCCTAGATTTCCAGGCAGCTGCAGCGTCTACATCGGTCTCCGGTCCCAGCAGAAGTCGGGCTGGGACCAAGAACCGAAATATCAGCAAATGTCCACAATAGAGGACACAGGAAAACGTATATGTGTGTAGCGTGTGTGATGTGTATATATGTGTAGTGTGTATATATGTGTGCAGCATGTGATGTATATATATGTGTGGTGTGTGTGATGTGTATATATGTGTGATGTGTATATACTGTATGTGTGCAGCATGTGATGTATATATATGTGTAGTGTGTGATGTATATATATGTGTAGTGTGTATATATGTGAAAAAATGTTGTACTTAATAATTTAACACATTAAAAATCCAGAATAATAAATGTAGCGGGGACAGTACAAAGCCTATACTCCATGGGGGTGAGGCTGTAATACTGTGGGGGGGACTCCTGTTACATATATCTATACTAGCTTTTACCCGCGACTTCGTCTTCGGTGATTTGAGAATTGGGCGGACACAGACGTGTGAAACTGTAAAAGTGCTTTAAAAAGTTTGGTGGGCTAGCAAATGTGATGTGTTATATTGTGTATGTCGTGATACAGACTATGTGATGTGCTGTATTGTGTATGTCGTGATACAGACAATGTGATGTGCTGTATTGTGTATGTCGTGATACAGACAATGTGATGTGTTGTATCATATCAGACAATGTGATGTGTTGTATTGTGTATGTAGTGATACAGACAATGTGATGTGTTGTATCATATCAGACAATGTGATGTGTTATATTGTGTATGTCGTGATACAGACAATGTGATGTGCTGTATTGTGTATGTCGTGATACAGACAATGTGATGTGTTGTATCATATCAGACAATGTGATGTGTTATATTGTGTATGTCGTGATACAGACAATGTGATGTGCTGTATTGTGTATGTCGTGATACAGACAATGTGATGTGCTGTATTGTGTATGTCGTGATACAGACAATGTGATGTGTTGTATCATATCAGACAATGTGATGTGTTGTATTGTGTATGTAGTGATACAGACAATGTGATGTGTTGTATCATATCAGACAATGTGATGTGTTATATTGTGTATGTCGTGATACAGACAATGTGATGTGCTGTATTGTGTATGTCGTGATACAGACAATGTGATGTGTTGTATCATATCAGACAATGTGATGTGTTATATTGTGTATGTCGTGATACAGACAATGTGATGTGCTGTATTGTGTATGTCGTGATACAGACAATGTGATGTGCTGTATTGTGTATGTCGTGATACAGACAATGTGATGTGTTGTATCATATCAGACAATGTGATGTGTTGTATTGTGTATGTAGTGATACAGACAATGTGATGTGCTGTATTGTGTATGTGGTGATACAGACAATGTGATGTGTTATATAGTGGAAAGCTCTATGTAAATGTGAGTGAGTAGAGTGAGGGCGACCCCTGAGATGACAGTAAGGAGTGTGCAGGCAGTGTGTGTGAGTCTATAGCTGGGGCTAGGAGTCCTGCTTTTGTGAGTCTCCTGCTAGGAAGCCATGTTGTTTAGTGGCACCAAAAGTAGCCTGTGACTCAATCCTGATGGAAAACTATGTTTGTGGAAAATTGCACGCAAATCCGTCCAGGCGTTTTAGCGTGATTGAGGAACAAACATCCAAACTCACAAACATCCAAACACACAAACTTTCACACTTATAATATTAGTAGGATATCCGGTGTCAGGGTGTATCTGTGCGTCTGAGCAGCACTTCATTAGTATAAACCTGCATTACATAGAGTATATACACAGGATTAAGGTGGTGCAGGGTTACATTTACCTAGAAGTATGACCGCGCCCCGCCGCACGTTACACCGCTACCGCAGCTTCATCAGGGGGAAATAGATGAGGTGGCCGTGAGGTTTGTATGGAGAATATACAGGGACATGCTGAATAAGCAAATGGAGGCCGCGGATAGGATTGGAGAACGCTGCTGAAGACCTGTGGAATAATAAAGTGCTGTATCTAAGCTTACTGATACACAAGCCTGGACTGTATCTCATATATATATATATACACACAAGTACTAGAGAGACACTAAGTGTGAATAAGGACAAAGAATCAGGAGCACATAGGACAATAATAATAACGTGCTGTATCTAAGCTCACTGATACACAAGCCTGGACTGTATCTCATATCCTATTAATATTATAAATGTGAAAGTTTGTGGGTTTGTGTGTTGGATGTTTGGATGTTCGGATGTTTGTTCCTCAATCACGGAAAAACCGCTCCACCGATTTGGCTGAAATTTTCCACAAACATAGTTAATACACCCGATTGCGCAATAGGCTACTTTTCGTCACAATAGCGCACATACGTTTGTGCCAGGACCCCCACAAAACCCAAACTCACACCACCATCTCTGCAATCTCACACACTTTGGACCATAGCAAGCCACAAAATTCATATTGCCCTCTGCAGCCTCGCCCCTAACCCCACACAATCTCATATACATAGACTTTACCACTTTCCCCCTCACCTTACCGATACTCCAGGAGGCGCTCTATAACGCTCCGGAGCAGCCATGTTTGCCGACCCCCACCGCTCTGACAATCCGCGACACCACCCACCCATGTCAATACCCCTAGGCGGTCTAATAAATGCAAAAACAAAAAAAAAAAAAAGTTTAAAAAAGTAAAAAAAGTATAAAAAAAAATAAATAAAAAGGCTTAAAAATTCTAATCACTCCCCTTTCCCTATAACACATATAAAAGTAGTTAAAAACTGTGAAACACATACATGTTAGGTATCCCCGCGTCCGAAATCGCCCGCTCTACAAAGCTATACAAATATTTTTCCTGTTCGGTAAACGCCGTAGCGAGAAAAATGGTCAAAAGTGCCAAACCGCCGTTTTTTCACTGTTTTGATTCTGATAAAAATTTGAATAAAAAAGTGATCAAAGCAATAACATTTCCCAAAATGGTAGAACTAAAAAATACACCCGGTCCCGCAAAAAACGACGCCCTATACATCCCCGTACACGCACGTATAAAAAAGTTACGGCTGTCGGAATATGGCGACATTTCAAAAAATAATTTTTTTAAACAGTTTTGGATTTTTTTAAGGGGTCAAAATGTAAATAAAAACCATATAAATTTGTTATCCCTGGAATCGTAACGAAACACATAACACAGGGGACATGTCATTTTGGTTGCACAGTGAACGCCGTAAAACCAAAGCCCGTAAGAAAGTCGCAGAAATGCATTTTTTCTTCAAATCCACCCCATTCTGAATTTTTTCCCTGCTTCCCAGTACATTATATAGAATAAATAATGGCGGCATCAGGAAGAAAAATCTGTCCCAGGAAAAAGTAAGACCTCATATGGCTCTGGGAGCGGAGAAATAAAAAAAGTTATGGGGTTTAGAAGGAGGGGAGTCAAAAACAAAAATTAAAAAATGCCATCGGCGGGAAAGGGTTAACTTCAAATCCTTCTGTCCCAAAGTCACTATGTAAAGTTTCTCACAACACCGTATATATAGCAGCTCAAATACAAAGTAACTGCAACACAAAAGTCTCACGGATTCTCTGAATTACAGAAACAACAAGATACAAAGTTACATTTCATATCCCATACCTTATACACAGTACGAAAACCTTACCCGCGCCTGTATATACCCACTGCTACAATCACCGCAGACCAAGTCGCGGGTACCAGCTAGTAGATATATATACACAAGTACTAGAGAGACACTAAGTGTGAATAAGTACAAAGAATCAGGAGCATATAGGACAATAATAATAACGTGCTGTATCTAAGCTTACTGATACACAAGCCTGGATTTTTGTATCTCATATAGAGGAAAATTTACTCACCGAAATTTTCATTTCCCGTAGTCCGTAGGCAGCACAATTACGCAAAGGATTTCGTCCCCTAGGTACAACCAGAGAGACAGGTTAGTTAGCAATCGTGAACAACCAATTAAACAATTAACAAGGACCCCTCCTATAAAGGTAAGGAAGTCGGCTGGCCCAATTGTGTTGTTTTGAAGCAATAGACATTCAATAGGGAGGGTCGCTTGTGCTGCCTACGGACTACGGGAAATGAAAATTTCGGTGAGTAAATTTTCCTCTTTCCCGTACGTCCTACGGCAGCACAATTACACAAGGGATTTGAGAAGCAATGAGATAATAGGGAGGGATGCCGGCCGCCACTCTTTGCCTAATAAGGATCGCACTGCTGCTCGTGAATCGAGTCTGTAGAGTTTGATAAATGTGAATGAAGAGGATTCGGTTCCGCCATGTGCATTTGTTCTAGTGGAATATGTCCCACTTCTTCCCATGATGTGAACATGGGCCAAGCGGCATGAGCTCTGACTTTAGCGGAGATTGCAGATCACTCAGTTGGTTGCACATTTCAGCCGCAGCCCTGAACCATCTTGCCAGTGGGGCTTTTACTTGTCCTTTGCCCCCTTATTTGGGCCATAATGTTGCCAGTAAAATGTTGGCTTTCCTGAAGCTGTTGGATCTCTGTAACCAGACAGGAGTTCTCTGTAACATGTAAAGATGCCACTTTAGTTACTCCTCTCCTTAAGGTTTAGGGAAGACCCTGGCAAGGCAACGTCCGGGCTGATCTGCTTGAAAGAGGGACCTTAGGAAGGAACCCTGGGATGGCTCTCAAGAGAAGACAAAACTCCTAGGAACTCCGATAGGACTCTTTGTAGTAGAGAGCCTGTAATACACTGATATGTCTGGTAGATATGATGGCGATTAAGAAGAAACTTTGAAGTTTAGCCATTTATTGAGACTTCTTGAAGTGGCTCAAATGGAGATTCAGCGCATGAATGACCCTGCAGGGCCCTAAAGGAGAATTGGTTTTTGTTTTTTTTTGTGACAAAAACGGACTTAACATTTGCAATGCTTTGATAAAAAAGGTTCTTATGAGGTGGAGACTAACGAGTATATGAGCATATTCAAAATAGCATATATGAGTATACCAGACAATATGTGAGTATATCCACAATAGGATATATGAGTATACCAGACAATATGTGAGTATATCCACAATAGCATATATGAGTATACCAGACAATATGTGAGTATATCCACAATAGCATATATGAGTATACCAGACAATATGTGAGTATATCCACAATAGCATATATGAGTATACCAGACAATACGTGAGTATATCCACAATAGCATATATGAGTATACCAGACAATATGTGAGTATATCCACAATAGCATATATGAGTATACCAGACAATATGTGAGTATATCCACAATAGCATATATGAGTATACCAGACAATATGTGAGTATATCCACAATAGCATATATGAGTATACCAGACAATATGTGAGTATATCCACAATAGCATATATGAGTATACCAGACAATATGTGAGTATATCCACAATTGGATATATGAGTATACCAGACAATATGTGAGTATATCCACAATAGCATATATGAGTATACCAGACAATATGTGAGTATATCCACAATAGCATATATGAGTATACCAGACAATACGTGAGTATATCCACAATAGCATATATGAGTATACCAGACAATACGTGAGTATATCCACAATAGCATATATGAGTATACCAGACAATACGTGAGTATATCCACAATAGCATATATGAGTATACCAGACAATACGTGAGTATATCCACAATAGCATATATGAGTATACCAGACAATACGTGAGTATATCCACAATAGCATATATGAGTATACCAGACAATACGTGAGTATATCCACAATAGCATATATGAGTATACCAGACAATATGTGAGTATATCCACAATAGCATATATGAGTATACCAGACAATATGTGAGTATATCCACAATAGCATATATGAGTATACCAGACAATATGTGAGTATATCCACAATTGGATATATGAGAATATACAATGAAAAATATCCAAGTATATATAATGGAAGAGATGTGCACGTATCCACAATAGAATATATGTAAGTATATACAATGGGCGATATGTGAGTCCACACATCAGACTACATGTGAGTATATTCACCATATAGTATAGGATCATATCCACCAGAGTTCATGAGTATCTCTACAATTAAGTATATGAGAGTGCAACCATAAATAAAGCACATGCGAGTATGTATACAACGGAGTTTATGTGAGTGTAAACATGCTAGAGTGTATCCACAACAAAGTATTTGTGAGTATATACACAGCAGAGTGTATGCGAGTATAGACACTGTAGAGTGTATGTGAGTATATACACAATGGAGCGTATGTGAGTATATACACACTGGAGAGTATGTGAGCATATACACAGTGGAGTTTATGTGAGTATACACACAATAGAGTGTATGTGAGTATATAGACAACGGAGTGTATGTGAGTATATACACCACAGAAGATATATTCTAGGATCCTGTGGATACAGATCTTATTTTATGCAAATGAGTATCACAGAGAAATCTGAAGGATTCTCCATCTGTGTCAGTGCCCGGAGGATTTCTGCCCTCGGTCTCCTAATCTCTGGTGAGATGAGCGAGCCGTATACATAGTGACCTGGTAACTGGAATCACTTACAAAGATGTATTGTAAACTCCTATGGAGGATATAGAAGGTTTCTACAAGACACAATCTGGTTTGTTGTTTTGCTTGTTTTTTAGCCAATGGAGTTAGTGATTCCCCGTCCGTCTCCTCCGCTGGCACTTGCCCGGCCCGGAGCGGACAATGGAGGCACTTACAGTCCACAATGGTCACTGACATTTCAGTGACAGGAAGATCTAGCTTAGGAACCAATTCCCACTCATGAGTGGAGAAGACATCCCGGCTGTAGGTTGTGTCACATCTAGATCCAGATACACAGGTTGGTTTGTTTGTCTTGTTACTTTCTCGGAGTCTCCTGGTCACATTGTAGCCATTCCTGGAGGACTCGGGTAAACCTTGCCCTTAGTTACATGACAATATTAGAGCTTCTTTCTCAGGCTCCATCCTACGCTGTTATAACTCATTAGTGGGCCCAGTGCAAGCTGCTGCAGCACCTCATTAATATAACATCAGTTCCTGCAGAATCTCCTGATAGACATGTCCACTTTATGCAGTGCGGTAGATTTATCCTTAGTCTGACACTTTCCATTTACACTATGATGCGCGGCTTTACCACATAATCTATGCAACAGAAACGTATGGCGAGGACCCCAGTGCAGATTTTCTTGTGCACAGTATACAGCGCTTACAGTGGTGTAAGGAGGCGTTCACATGGAGGGATTTGCGCCCCTAAACAACGACAGCCTTTGTCCAGACTCTGCCTCTATTGTTTCCAATGGAAGGTGCAGGTAGTGGGAGGACATTGGAAGGAGAAACCACTAACTCCTGTAAGTCCTGTAAGACTCCTTATGGATAAGGCCCCAATAATGGAGGAAAGCCCGCAGCGGAAGCCGGTGTCTGTCAGACATTCAGCCGCAGGAGCAGAAGGCTGGACAATGAAGAGGAGCAGTGTGAATGGCCCCTAACTGGGCACAGCAGAAAACATTATCCGGATATGTCTCTACCAGCCCTGACCTGCGCCTTGTCTGCGGCATTCTGCAATCTTGGGCAGTGCAGGGTTTGGGGAGGGCCCTGGCGCAGAAGATAATCAGTCACTTTATGAAGGGATTATTATGGAATATATATCTGACTATATTTGTCATTATAGCGGACACTGCACGCCGCCACCCAGGGCTCCACCTAAACTTCAGCACATCTGCAACAGTAAATCAACTGGCTGTCACCCAACTCTCCAGGAAACAGATTCAATGGTCTGACCACAGAACATGTCCGATCTCTAAGACAGGGATAGGAAAAATGACCGTAACACAATCTGCTTTAGGTGGGACACGGCTGCATGGGCGCAGTATTCTATGAGCAGGAGCCTGATATGCAACCATAGATCATGAGGGGCTCTTTACTTGTTTACCAAACTTAAGGGATCAACACCAGACCCTTCATTAGGGATGTAGAGGGAACGCTCTGCAGCAATGCATCCTCTACCGCTCTGCAGCAATGCATCCTCTACCGCTCTGCAGCAATGCATCCTCTACCGCTCTGCAGCAATGCATCCTCTACCGCTCTGCAGCAATGCATCCTCTACCGCTCTGCAGCAATGCATCCTCTACCGCTCTGCAGCAATGCATCCTCTACCGCTCTGCAGCAATGCATCCTCTACCGCTCTGCAGCAATGCATCCTCTACCGCTCTGCAGCAATGCATCCTCTACCGCTCTGCAGCAATGCATCCTCTACCGCTCTGCAGCAATGCATCCTCTACCGCTCTGCAGCAATGCATCCTCTACCGCTCTGCAGCAATGCATCCTCTACCGCTCTGCAGCAATGCATCCTCTACCGCTCTGCACCGCTCCAGAACTGCCATACCTGACAAATAACAAGGCACATTGTATGTAAGAAACCTAACCATAGGGCCCATAGGCTGCTGCACTGGCCAATGTATGGACAACGGGACTACCTGCCCAGCAGGAGAGGGGGAAATAAAACCAGTCATGGCAATATATTTATTGTTTGTTATTTGTCTTGGTTTTTGCAGACTCTCCGCCTCTCATATGAAGTGTCAGACAGGCCCGGGGCAGCTGCACCATTTGCCCTGTGATTACAGGAACCTGGTTACACCTCTTTAGCAAAATTCCCTGAGTTTTAAACTGCGTTAAGTAAAAAAATTCCCATTGTCCTTGAACACAAAACTCCTGGGTCATCTGAATTTAGGATTTAACCCCTCATGAGAGTCAGAGCTGGCGGAGCTTGGTACTGGTCACTGGGTGAGGGAGACATCCTGAACCCTTAGTAAGCTGCTGTATACCCCTCCATACATGCTGTATACCCCTCCATACATGCTGTATACCCCTCCATACATGCTGTAGTGCCCTCTCCTGGAGAGGAGGCCACAGGTGAGGAACAATTCACACAGGTGTCTGCTACCAGGTCCTCAGGTAGGGGCTGCGGCCTCTACTGCCCCCTGTGTCTGCACTTACAGGTCCTCTTACTGCCCCCTGTGTCTGCACTTACAGGTCCTCTTACTGCCCCCTGTGTCTGCACTTACAGGTCCTCTTACTGCCCCCTGTGTCTGCACTTACAGGTCCTCTTACTGCCCCCTGTGTCTGCACTTACAGGTCCTCTTACTGCCCCCTGTGTCTGCACTTACAGGTCCTCTACTGCCCCGTGTCTGCACTTACAGGTCCTCTACTGCCCCCCGTGTCTGCACTTACAGGTCCTCTTACTGCCCCCCGTGTCTGCACTTACAGGTCCTCTTACTGCCCCCCGTGTCTGCACTTACAGGTCCTCTTACTGCCCCCCGTGTCTGCACTTACAGGTCCTCTTACTGCCCCCCGTGTCTGCACTTACAGGTCCTCTTACTGCCCCCCGTGTCTGCACTTACAGGTCCTCTTACTGCCCCCCGTGTCTGCACTTACAGGTCCTCTTACTGCCCCCCGTGTCTGCACTTACAGGTCCTCTTACTGCCCCCCGTGTCTGCACTTACAGGTCCTCTACTGCCCCCCGTGTCTGCACTTACAGGTCCTCTTACTGCCCCCCGTGTCTGCACTTACAGGTCCTCTTACTGCCCCCCGTGTCTGCACTTACAGGTCCTCTACTGCCCCCCGTGTCTGCACTTACAGGTCCTCTTACTGCCCCCCGTGTCTGCACTTACAGGTCCTCTTACTGCCCCCCGTGTCTGCACTTACAGGTCCTCTACTGCCCCCCGTGTCTGCACTTACAGGTCCTCTACTGCCCCCCGTGTCTGCACTTACAGGTCCTCTTACTGCCCCCCGTGTCTGCACTTACAGGTCCTCTACTGCCCCCCGTGTCTGCACTTACAGGTCCTCTTACTGCCCCCCGTGTCTGCACTTACAGGTCCTCTTACTGCCCCCCGTGTCTGCACTTACAGGTCCTCTACTGCCCCCCGTGTCTGCACTTACAGGTCCTCTTACTGCCCCCCGTGTCTGCACTTACAGGTCCTCTACTGCCCCCCGTGTCTGCACTTACAGGTCCTCTACTGCCCCCCGTGTCTGCACTTACAGGTCCTCTTACTGCCCCCCGTGTCTGCACTTACAGGTCCTCTACTGCCCCCCGTGTCTGCACTTACAGGTCCTCTTACTGCCCCCCGTGTCTGCACTTACAGGTCCTCTACTGCCCCCCGTGTCTGCACTTACAGGTCCTCTTACTGCCCCCTGTGTCTGCACTTACAGGTCCTCTTACTGCCCCCTGTGTCTGCACTTACAGGTCCTCTACTGCCCCCTGTGTCTGCACTTACAGGTCCTCTTACTGCCCCCTGTGTCTGCACTTACAGGTCCTCTACTGCCCCCTGTGTCTGCACTTACAGGTCCTCTACTGCCCCCTGTGTCTGCACTTACAGGTCCTCTACTGCCCCCTGTGTCTGCACTTACAGGTCCTCTTACTGCCCCCTGTGTCTGCACTTACAGGTCCTCTTACTGCCCCCTGTGTCTGCACTTACAGGTCCTCTACTGCCCCCTGTGTCTGCACTTACAGGTCCTCTACTGCCCCCTGTGTCTGCACTTACAGGTCCTCTACTGCCCCCTGTGTCTGCACTTACAGGTCCTCTTACTGCCCCCTGTGTCTGCACTTACAGGTCCTCTTACTGCCCCCTGTGTCTGCACTTACAGGTCCTCTTACTGCCCCCTGTGTCTGCACTTACAGGTCCTCTACTGCCCCCTGTGTCTGCACTTACAGGTCCTCTACTGCCCCCTGTGTCTGCACTTACAGGTCCTCTTACTGCCCCCTGTGTCTGCACTTACAGGTCCTCTTACTGCCCCCTGTGTCTGCACTTACAGGTCCTCTACTGCCCCCTGTGTCTGCACTTACAGGTCCTCTACTGCCCCCTGTGTCTGCACTTACAGGTCCTCTACTGCCCCCTGTGTCTGCACTTACAGGTCCTCTTACTGCACCCTGTGTCTGCACTTACAGGTCCTCTTACTGCCCCCTGTGTCTGCACTTACAGGTCCTCTTACTGCCCCCTGTGTCTGCACTTACAGGTCCTCTTACTGCCCCCTGTGTCTGCACTTACAGGTCCTCTACTGCCCCCTGTGTCTGCACTTACAGGTCCTCTACTGCCCCCTGTGTCTGCACTTACAGGTCCTCTTACTGCCCCCTGTGTCTGCACTTACAGGTCCTCTTACTGCCCCCTGTGTCTGCACTTACAGGTCCTCTTACTGCCCCCTGTGTCTGCACTTACAGGTCCTCTTACTGCCCCCTGTGTCTGCACTTACAGGTCCTCTTACTGCCCCCTGTGTCTGCACTTACAGGTCCTCTACTGCCCCCTGTGTCTGAGCAGGAGGTGATCCCCATACTGCCGGCTACTGGCATGTGAAGGGTTACAGTGTATAATAAACCAGTGCAGAGACAACATGGAGCAGCTCAGACCATACAGCCATACTTACCCCAGTAAGCAGAGGGCAGAGCAGGAGGTGATCCCCATACTGCCGGCTACTGGCATGTGAAGGGTTACAGTGTATAATAAACCAGTGCAGAGACAACATGGAGCAGCTCAGACCATACAGCCATACTTACCTCAGCAAGCAGAGGGCTGAGCAGGAGGCAAAGTGCGCCATGTTGCCGGATACCGGCTCCATTCCTTATGGTGGCTGCAGCGTTGATGCCAGTCCTGGAACAACATGCCTCATTTCTCGAGGAGCGCGCGCGCCATTTCCAGTGCGCCATTTGTAGTGGATTGCTGGGCTAGGCGCGCATACTTCAGGGAGAACCTGAAGCGCCTCCATGTGCTACCATCCATGTTTAGTGGGGAATTCCTGACCATGTAATTCCACCCACATGTGAACCAAGGCAAGTCCAAATAGAAACCATCGGCATCATCTTGGAACAGGGACCAGCCCTGTATACAGCCCGGAAAGCCCAGCAACTGCCGAAAAGTCCTGAACACATCCCGTCTCTTCCGGCACCTAGAGAGAAAAAAGAACACAATTGGGCCGGACGACTTCCTTACCTTTATAGGAGGGGTCCTTGTTAATTGTTTAATTATTCACGATTGCTAACTAACCTGTCTCTCTGGTTGTACCGAGGGGACGAAATCCCTTGTGTAATTGTGTAATTGTGCTGCCGTAGGACGTACGGGAAATATATATATATATATGAGATACAACAATCCAGGCTTGTGTATCAGTGAGCTTAGATACAGCACTTTATTATTATTGTCCTATATGCTCCTGATTCTTTGTCCTTATTCACACTTAGTGTCTCTCTAGTACTTGTGTATATATATATATATATATGGGATACAGTCCAGGCTTGTGTATCAGTAAGCTTAGATACAGCACTTTATTATTATTGTCCTATGTGCTCCTGATTCTTTGTCCTTATTCACACTTAGTGTGACACAAAAGCCATCCACAAACTTATCCAGGAAAACACAAATCTGAGAAAAGAGATAGCAGCCTGCCAGCAAGAGAATGTCAAGCTGTGGGATAAAATGACGCAGTGCCTACAAGAAATCACAGAACTAAAGGAAGAGTTATCAGGCCTGAAACTACAGACACAAGAGATAAGATCTAAGGAAGAGGGGGAGGAAAACACAACAGACTCTGATCAAGGTATCAATAAGCCAGAAATGCCTCACACATCACAAGAAAGCCCAGAACTGCCCATCACCCCAGACATAGAGCCAGAGAGAACCCAAACAACGAGAACCTCAAACCCAGATATAGTCCTGATCATAGACTCCAATGGCAAGTACATTAATACAAGAAAGCTCTTCCCACGGCAAAGAGTCAAGAAAATCCACAGCCCAACCATTGAAAAAGCCAATACCGTCATCTGCAAGCCTTTCTTCACTACCCCGAAACACATTGTCATACACACAGGCACAGAAGATCTCACTGACCAGCCCCAACAGACAGCGGGCCAACTGGTCCAACTAGCAGAGAAAGCAAAGCAACAGTTCCCAGACAGTAGTATCATCCTGTCATCTCTGCTCCCACCAGAAGACATCTCTGAAGCTACCATCATGGGGATCAACAAAGAGCTGGCGACCAGAATCAGACAAACACCAGGCATCACCCTGGCACAACACCCCTCCATAGATAAGCGTCACCTATATGATGACAAACACCTCAATAAACATGGCGTCAGCCTCCTAGCGAAGGAATTCAAAGACTTAGTGCTCAACAGAGCCCCCGGGCCTAGACAACAAACAAGACAAAGAACCATGGAAATAATACCCGACAACCGCCAATATCCAAGACAGAACCCCCCAAAGATGTCACCTATCAAGAAAAAGCCAACCAGAGCAACCCAGAGCACCAACATAGAGACAATAAAGAGAATAGAGCATGCGGTCACTACAATGGCCACAACAGCAATGCACATAAACCAATACCTGGCCACACTGCAACCAACCAAGAACCCAGCCCGTCCTCTGCAGGACAGCTCATTACAAGGTTTACACACTGAAGATGAAATCACTAACTATCAGTAGTTGGAACATACAAGGGCTGAACGCCTCAGCCTATAGATCTAACCCAAAAGATCCAGACTTCATAGACAGACTAAAAAACATAGACATTCAAATCCTCCTAGAGACATGGACCCGGGCAGAAGACGAGTCCCTAACACCCATGGGCTACAAGGAATTCTCCGTGCCCGCCCAGAAAAATAAGACCACCAAACATGGCCGCCACTCAGGAGGCATACTAATATGGTACAAGGAGGAGCTCAAAGAACACGTAAAAGCTACCAAACGTGGAACCAATCACATATGGATAAAAATAAGCAGCTCCATCCTCAGCGGCCAGCAGGACATCTATCTCTGTGCAGTATATATGCCCCCACCAGGGTCCCCCTACCACCACCCCGACACTTACGAGGTCCTACAAAGGGAAGCTGTCCACTTCCAACCCAAAGGCAGAGTACTAATATGCGGAGACCTGAATGCAAGGACAGGCACAGAGTTAGACTACCTGCCTCCTGACGACAACCCACATACGCACGGTAGTGAGATCCACCACCCAGAACCCACACAGACAAGAAGAAACAGCCAAGACAGAATTGTCAACAAGAGTGGGAGACAACTGCTGAACATGTGCCGAAGCCTAGGACTGTACATAATAAACGGACGTACCACAGGCGATCCCAGAGGACGCTTCACACTAAACTCTCAAGTGGGCAACAGCGTGGTGGACTATGCCATTACAGACGCAGACCTGTCAGACATTGAAGACTTCACAATCGCACCTGACTCCCATCTATCAGACCACAACCAGATCCTACTATACATGAGAACCAGGAACAAAACACCCACACATGAGCCCCAACAGTCCGGCCTCTACAACCTACCAAGACATTTCACATGGGCCAACCACCAGGCCATAGAATATACCAACGCAACCAACCGACCCGAAATCAAGACACTGCTCACAAACTTCCATACAAACACCTATCAGCCAGACCAACAGGGAGTCACCAGAGCTGTGAAGGATCTCAAGTACATCCTACAGACCACAGCAGAACTAGCAGGCCTGAAACCAACCAAACCCATAAGACAAACCAACAAACAGTCCCACAAATGGTTCCACAGCGACTGCAAAGCACTACGCCATACCCTAAGAACAGCCTCCAACCAAAAACACAGGGACCCCAACAACAAGGAGGTGAGGGAAGCCTACAGCAATCTATGCAAGCAATACAAGGGCACCCTCAGAGAGAAGAAACAGAGGGACCTCTCCCACAAAATCCAGCAACTAGAGGACTCCCTCCAGGACAGCTCATTCTGGGAGACCTGGCACCACATGGGCACAAAGCCCAAGAAAAACTCTCTCCACATCCAAAATGGCAATATCTGGCTCAACTACTTCAGAGGTCTCTACAAAAACATCCCAGAAGAAGAACTAACCCCAGAACAGCAACAGATAATCACCAAACTGAGGGACATGGAGAAAGTCATCAAAGACTTCCAGAACCCTCTGGACTCACCAATCACCATAAAAGATATACAGGAAAGAATTGCCGTGCTGAAAGGCAAAAAGGCCAGTGGCCCTGACGGCATCCTACCAGAGATGATCAAATACAGCCCTCCAGCAATACACACGGCACTGGCAAAGCTATTCACCCTCGTGCTCAATGCTGGACACTTCCCCGAAGACTGGAACAAAGGGCTCATAACCCCCATCTACAAGAATGGGGACCAATATGACCCCAACAACTACAGAGGGATCTGCGTCAGCAGCACATAGCTGGGGAAACTGTTCAACAGCATCATCAATAACAGAATCCTCACCTTCCTCACACAACACGGGGTCCTCAGCAAGAGCCAAGCAGGGTTCATGCCAAACCACCGCACCACAGACCATATCTACACCCTGCACAGCCTCATCAAGACGCACGTCCACAACACCAGAAGAGGCAAGATATTCGCCTGCTTCGTGGACTTTAAGAAGGCGTTTGATTCAGTATGGCACCCAGGCCTACTCCTCAAACTCCTAGAGAGTGGAATAGGAGGAAGAACGTACGACGTCATCAAGAGCTCCTACACCGGAAACCAGTGCAGAGTGAAGGTGAATGGGAAAAGGACAGCATACTTCCAACAGGCCCGAGGGGTCAGACAAGGCTGTAGCCTGAGCCCAACGCTCTTCAACATCTATATCAATGAACTGGCTACAGCTCTGGAGGCCTCACCAACCCCAGGCCTCACCCTGAACAATCGAGAGGTGAAGTTCCTGCTATACGCCGATGACCTCCTACTCCTGGCCCCCACCGAGAAAGACCTCCAAGAAAGCCTGTCAGTGCTGGAAAAATTCAGCACCACATGGGCCCTACCCATCAACCAGAAGAAGACCAAAATCATGGTATTTCAGAAGAAGGGCCACAATAAAGCCTCCACCACCTCACAATTCACACTGAACGGCTCCACACTGGAGAAAACCAACAGCTACACCTACCTGGGGCTGGAGCTCAGCCAATCAGGAAGCTTCAAAGCAGCAATAGAAACCCTGAAAGCAAAAGCCTGCAGAACCTTCTACGCCATCAGAAGACAACTGTACCACCTCAAACCACCGGTGAGGGTCTGGATGAAGATATTTGACGCAGTCATCTCCCCGATCCTTCTCTATGGCAGTGAGGTTTGGGGCCCAGCCACCTACCCAGACCAGTCACAGTGGGATTCCAGCCCAACAGAGAACTTCCACCTGGAGTTCTGCAAATACCTGCTCCATGTCCATCGCAACACCACCAACATAGCCTGCAGGGCAGAGCTAGGCAGACTCCCCCTATGGCTCACCATACAGAAGAGGGCGCTAGCTTTCCAGGCACACATCCAGGGGAGCGACTCCTACCACCACCAAGCATGGCTAAGCCACCGGAGCAAACCAGACATTCAACAACCAAACAGCAGCCAACCACCAAACCAAAAACACCAACAGATGATAACCAAGGCCGAAATAAAGGCGACCACAGAGGCAAACAGAGAGCGGTACATTGAAGAATGGAGAAACGAAATAAATAACTCCAAGAAACTCACCAATGTGTACCAATCCCTACAAAGGGACTACACCATGGCCACCTACCTGGAGAGAATACGCCACCCCAAGCACAGACAGACCCTGAGCCGGTACAGACTGAGCGCCCACAACCTAGAGATAGAGACGGGGCGATACAGGCAGACGTACAAGCCACGGGAGAAGAGACTGTGCCAGCACTGTGACCAGGGGGCCCTAGAAGACCAGACCCACTTCCTGCTACACTGCACCAAATACTCAGCTGTGAGGGCCGTCTACTACCAAAGACTCTCTGCCCACATCCCAGACTGGGAGAAGAGGAAACTCTACATCCTACTGGGAGAAGAAGAGGCCACTGTGGAGATCGCTGCCCAATACGTGTCCAGCTGTCACCAAACCAGAGGAAGATGAGACTCCACGGACTGTTATATTTATCCCAAAACACCCGCCCCGCCCCCACCTCCCCATATAGCAGTCACCAACGAAGAGGAAGACGAGACTCCACGGACTGTTATACCCCAAACCAACCGCCCTGCCCCACCCCACCTCCAACCCCCCCCCATATAGCAGTCACCAACGAAGAGGAAGATGAGACTCCATAGACTGTTATAACCCAAACCCCCCCATACCCACCACCCACCCAACCCAACTCCCCCCCCCCACACTTTACTAGCTTTGGCAATGCCAAATACCTATTCGGACGTGCCAATAAAGCATTTTTTTGATTTGATTTGATTTGATTTGGTCTCTCTAGTACTTGTGTATATATATATATGGGATACAGTCCAGGCTTGTGTATCAGTGAGCTTAGATACAGCACTTTATTATTATTGTCCTATGTGCTCCTGATTCTTTGTCCTTATTCACACTTAGTGTCTCTCTAGTACTTGTGTGTATATATATATATATGAGATACAGTCCAGGCTTGTGTATCAGTAAGCTTAGATACAGCACTTTATTATTCCACAGGTCTTCAGCAGCGTTCTCCAATCCTATCTGCGGCCTCCATTTGCTTATTCAGCATGTCCCTGTATATTCTCCATACAAACCTCACGGCCACCTTATCTATTTCCCCCTGATGAAGCCGCGGTAGCGGTGTAACGTGTGTCGGGGCGCGGTCATACTTCTAGGTAAATGTAACCCTGCACCACCTTAATCCTGTGTATATACTCTATGTAATGCAGGTTTATACTAATGAAGTGCTGCTCAGACGCACAGATACACCCTGACACCGGATATATATATATATATATATATATATATATGTAACAGGAGTCCCCCCCCACAGTATTACAGCCTCACCCCCATGGAGTATAGGCTTTGTACTGTCCCCGCTACATTTATTATTCTGGATTTTTAATGTGTTAAATTTAATAAAGTACAACATTTTTTCCCAATTTTTGAGATGTTTATGGCAGTTCTCCTGATTCAGGCACAGTAGAAACATTCATATAGTTCTGCCCCTTTTTTGCCCTAGTTTTTTGTGTATATAGTGTATATATGTGTGATGTGTATATATGTGTAGCGTGTGTGATGTGTATATAGGTAGCGTGTGTGATGTGTGTGTGTATACTGTACATGTGTAGTGGGTGTGATGTGTATATAAATCAAATCAAACAATCTTTATTGGCACGTCCAAATAGATTTTCGGCATTGCCAAAGCTAGTAAAGTGTGTGTGTGGGGGGGGAGTTGGATTCGGGTGGGTGAGTGGTGGATATGGGGGGGTGGGGGGGTGGTTTGGGGTATAACAGTCCATGGAGTCTCATCTTCCTCTTCGTTAGTGACCGCTATATGGGGAGGTGGGGTGGGGTGGGGCGGGTGTATTGGGATAAATATAACAGTCCATGGAGTCAAATCAAATCAAAAAATGCTTTATTGGCACGTCCGAATAGGTATTTGGCATTGCCAAAGCTAGTAAAGTGGGTGGGTGGGGGGGGGAGTTGGGTTGGGTGGGTGGTGGGTGGGTGGTGGGTATGGGGGGGGGTTCGGTTATAACAGTCCATGGAGTCTCATCTTCCTCTTCGTTGGTGACTGCTATATGGGGAGGTGGGGGTGGGGGTGGGTGGGGGTGGGGGTGGGGGTGGGGGTGGGTGGGGCGGGTGTATTGGGATAAATATAACAGTCCGTGGAGTCTCATCTTCCTCTTCCTTGGTGACTGCTATATGGGGAGGTGGGGGTGGGGGTGGGTGGGGGTGGGGGTGGGGGTGGGGGTGGGTGGGGCGGGTGTATTGGGATAAATATAACAGTCCGTGGAGTCTCATCTTCCTCTTCCTTGGTGACTGCTATATGGGGAGGTGGGGTGGGGGCGGGGCGGGTGTATTGAGATAAATATAACAGTCCATGGAGTCTCATCTTCCTCTTCGTTGGTGACTGCTATATGGGGGGGTGGGGTGGGGCGGGTGTATTGAGATAAATATAACAGTCCATGGAGTCTCATCTTCCTCTGGTTTGGTGACAGCTGGACACGTATTGGGCAGCGATCTCCACAGTGGCCTCTTCTTCTCCCAGTAGGATGTAGAGTTTCCTCTTCTCCCAGTCTGGGATGTGGGCAGAGAGTCTTTGGTAGTAGACGGCCCTCACAGCTGAGTATTTGGTGCAGTGTAGCAGGAAGTGGGTCTGGTCTTCTAGGGCCCCCTGGTCACAGTGCTGGCACAGTCTCTTCTCCCGTGGCTTGTACGTCTGCCTGTATCGCCCCGTCTCTATCTCTAGGTTGTGGGCGCTCAGTCTGTACCGGCTCAGGGTCTGTCTGTGCTTGGGGTGGCGTATTCTCTCCAGGTAGGTGGCCATGGTGTAGTCCCTTTGTAGGGATTGGTACACGGTGAGTTTCTTGGAGTTATTTATTTCGTTTCTCCATTCTTCAATGTACCGCTCTCTGTTTGCCTCTGTGGTCGCCTTTATTTCGGCCTTGGTTATCATCTGTTGGTGTTTTTGGTTTGGTGGTTGGCTGCTGTTTGGTTGGTGAGTGTCTGGTTTGCTCAGGTGGCTTAGCCATGCTTGGTGGTGGTAGGAGTCGCTCCCCTGGATGTGTGCCTGGAAAGCTAGCGCCCTCTTCTGTATGGTGAGCCATAGGGGGAGTCTGCCTAGCTCTGCCCTGCAGGCCATGTTGGTGGTGTTGCGATGGACATGGAGCAGGTATTTGCAGAACTCCAGGTGGAAGTTCTCTGTTGGGCTGGAATCCCACTGTGACTGGTTTGGGTAGGTGGCTGGGCCCCAAACCTCACTGCCATAGAGAAGGATCAGGGAGATGACAGCGTCAAATATCTTCATCCAGACCCTCACCGGTGGTTTGAGGTGGTACAGTTGTCTTCTGATGGCGTAGAAGGTTCTGCAGGCTTTTGCTTTCAGGGTTTCTATTGCTGCTTTGAAGCTTCCTGATTGGCTGAGCTCCAGCCCCAGGTCGGTGTAGCTGTTGGTTTTCTCCAGTGTGGAGCCGTTCAGTGTGAATTGTGAGGTGGTGGAGGCTTTATTGTGGCCCTTCTTCTGGAATACCATGACTTTGGTCTTCTTGTGGTTGATGGGTAGGGCCCATGTGGTGCTGAATTTTTCCAGCACTGACAGGCTTTCTTGGAGGTCTTTCTCGGTGGGGGCCAGGAGTAGGAGGTCATCGGTGTATAGTATAGCAGGAACTTCACCTCCCGGTCGTTCAGGGTGAGGCCTGGGGTTGGTGAGGCCTCCAGGGCTGTAGCCAGTTCATTGATATAGATGTTGAAGAGCGTTGGGCTCAGGCTACAGCCTTGTCTGACCCCTCGGGCCTGTTGGAAGTATGCGGTCCTTTTCCCATTCACCTTCACACTGCACTGGTTTCCGGTGTAGGAGCTCTTGATGACGTCGTACGTTCTTCCTCCTATTCCACTCTCTAGGAGTTTTAGAAGTAGGCCTGGGTGCCATACTGAGTCAAACGCCTTCTTAAAGTCCACGAAGCAGGCGAATATCTTGCCTCTTCTGGTGTTGTGGACGTGCGTCTTGATGAGGCTGTGCAGGGTGTAGATATGGTCTGTGGTGCGGTGGTTTGGCATGAACCCTGCTTGGCTCTTGCTGAGGACCCCGTGTTGTGTGAGGAAGGTGAGGATTCTGTTATTGATGATGCTGTTGAACAGTTTCCCCAGCTATGTGCTGCTGACGCAGATCCCTCTGTAGTTGTTGGGGTCATATTGGTCCCCATTCTTGTAGATGGGGGTTATGAGCCCTTTGTTCCAGTCCTCGGGGAAGTGTCCAGCATTGAGCACGAGGGTGAATAGCTTTGCCAGTGCCGCGTGTATTGCTGGAGGGCTGTATTTCATCATCTCTGGTAGGATGCCGTCAGGGCCACTGGCCTTTTTGCCTTTCAGCAGGACAATTCTTTCCTGTATATCTTTTATGGTGATTGGTGAGTCCAGAGGGTTCTGGAAGTCTTTGATGACTTTCTCCATGTCCCTCAGTTTGGTGATTATCTGTTGCTGTTCTGGAGTTAGTTCTTCTTCTGGGATGTTTTTGTAGAGACCTCTGAAGTAGTTGAGCCAGATATTGCCATTTTGGATGTGGAGAGAGTTTTTCTTGGGCTTTGTGCCCATGTGGTGCCAGGTCTCCCAGAATGAGCTGTCCTGGAGGGAGTCCTCTAGTTGCTCAATTTTGTGGGAGAGGTCCCTCTGTTTCTTCTCTCTGAGGGTGCCCTTGTATTGCTTGCATAGATTGCTGTAGGCTTCCCTCACCTCCTTGTTGTTGGGGTCCCTGTGTTTTTGGTTGGAGGCTGTTCTTAGGGTATGGCGTTTCATCTTCCTCTTAGTTGGTGATCGCTATATGGGGAGGTGGGGTGGGGTGGGGCGGGTGTATTGGGATAAATATAACAGTCCGTGGAGTCTCATCTTCCTCTTAGTTGGTGACCGCTATATGGGGAGGTGGGGTGGGGTGGGGCGGGTGTTTTGGGATAAATATAACAGTCCATGGAGTCTCATCTTCCTCTTAGTTGGTGACTGCTATATGGGGAGGTGGGGGTGGGTGGGGCGGGTGTATTGGGATAAATATAACAGTCCGTGGAGTCTCATCTTCCTCTTGTTTGGTGACAGCTGGACACGTATTGGGCAGCGATCTCCACAGTGGCCTCTTCTTCTCCCAGTAGGATGTAGAGTTTCCTCTTCTCCCAGTCTGGGATGTGGGCAGAGAGTCTTTGGTAGTAGCCGGCCCTCACAGCTGAGTATTTGGTGCAGTGTAGCAGGAAGTGGGTCTGGTCTTCTAGGGCCCCCTGGTCACAGTGCTGGCACAGTCTCTTCTCCCGTGGCTTGTACGTCTGCCTGTATCGCCCCGTCTCTATCTCTAGGTTGTGGGCGCTCAGTCTGTATCGGCTCAGGGTCTGTCTGTGCTTGGGGTGGCGTATTCTCTCCAGGTAGGTGGCCATGGTGTAGTCCCTTTGTAGGGATTGGTACACATTGGTGAGTTTCTTGGAGTTATTTATTTCGTTTCTCCATTCTTCAATGTACCGCTCTCTGTTTGCCTCTGTGGTCGCCTTTATTTCGGCCTTGGTTATCATCTGTTGGAGTTTTTGGTTTGGTGGTTGGCTGCTGTTTGGTTGGTGAATGTCTGGTTTGCTCCGGTGGCTTAGCCATGCTTGGTGGTGGTAGGAGTCGCTCCCCTGTATGTGTGCCTGGAAAGCTAGCGCCCTCTTCTGTATGGTGAGCCATAGGGGGAGTCTGCCTAGCTCTGCCCTGCAGGCCATGTTGGTGGTGTTGCGATGGACATGGAGCAGGTATTTGCAGAACTCCAGGTGGAAGTTCTCTGTTGGGCTGGAATCCCACTGTGACTGGTCTGGGTAGGTGGCTGGGCCCCAAACCTCACTGCCATAGAGAAGGATCGGGGAGATGACTGCGTCAAATATCTTCAGCCAGACCCTCACCGGTGGTTTGAGGTGGTACAGTTGTCTTCTGATGGCGTAGAAGGTTCTGCAGGCTTTTGCTTTCAGGGTTTCTATTGCTGCTTTGAAGCTTCCTGATTGGCTGAGCTCCAGCCCCAGGTAGGTGTAGCTGTTGGTTTTCTCCAGTGTGGAGCCGTTCAGTGTGAATTGTGGGGTGGTGGAGGCTTTATTGTGGCCCTTCTTCTGAAATACCATGACTTTGGTCTTCTTCTGGTTGATGGGTAGGGCCCATGTGGTGCTGAATTTTTCCAGCACTGACAGGCTTTCTTGGAGGTCTTTCTCGGTGGGGGCCAGGAGTAGGAGGTCATCGGCGTACAGCAGGAACTTCACCTCTCGATTGTTCAGGGTGAGGCCTGGGGTTGGTGAGGCCGCCAGGGCTGTAGCCAGTTCATTGATATAGATGTTGAAGAGCGTTGGGCTCAGGCTACAGCCTTGTCTGACCCCTCGGGCCTGTTGGAAGTATGCGGTCCTTTTCCCATTCACCTTCACACTGCACTGGTTTCCGGTGTAGGAGCTCTTGATGATGTCGTACGTTCTTCCTCCTATTCCACTCTCTAGGAGTTTTAGGAGTAGGCCTGGGTGCCATACTGAGTCAAACGCCTTCTTAAAGTCCACGAAGCAGGCGAATATCTTGCCTCTTCTGGTGTTGTGGACGTGCGTCTTGATGAGGCTGTGCAGGGTGTAGATATGGTCTGTGGTGCGGTGGTTTGGCATGAACCCTGCTTGGCTCTTGCTGAGGACCCCGTGTTGTGTGAGGAAGGTGAGGATTCTGTTATTGATGATGCTGTTGAACAGTTTCCCCAGCTATGTGCTGCTGACGCAGATCCCTCTGTAGTTGTTGGGGTCATATTGGTCCCCATTCTTGTAGATGGGGGTTATGAGCCCTTTGTTCCAGTCTTCGGGGAAGTGTCCAGCATTGAGCACGAGGGTGAATAGCTTTGCCAGTGCCGTGTGTATTGCTGGAGGGCTGTATTTGATCATCTCTGGTAGGATGCCGTCAGGGCCACTGGCCTTTTTGCCTTTCAGCACGGCAATTCTTTCCTGTATATCTTTTATGGTGATTGGTGAGTCCAGAGGGTTCTGGAAGTCTTTGATGACTTTCTCCATGTCCCTCAGTTTGGTGATTATCTGTTGCTGTTCTGGGGTTAGTTCTTCTTCTGGGATGTTTTTGTAGAGACCTCTGAAGTAGTTGAGCCAGATATTGCCATTTTGGATGTGGAGAGAGTTTTTCTTGGGCTTTGTGCCCATGTGGTGCCAGGTCTCCCAGAATGAGCTGTCCTGGAGGGAGTCCTCTAGTTGCTGTATTTTGTGGGAGAGGTACCTCTGTTTCTTCTCTCTGAGGGTGCCCTTGTATTGCTTGCATAGATTGTTGTAGGCTTCCCTCACCTCCTTGTTGTTGGGGTCCCTGTGTTTTTGGTTGGAGGCTGTTCTTAGGGTATGGCGTAGTGCTCTGCAGTCGCTGTCGAACCATTTGTGGGACTGTTTGTTGGTTTGTCTTATGGGTTTGGTTGGTTTCAGGCCTGCTAGTTCTGCTGTGGTCTGTAGGATGTACTTGAGATCCTTCACAGCTCTGGTGACTCCCTGTTGGTCTGGCTGATAGGTGTTTGTATGGAAGTTTGTGAGCAGTGTCTTGATTTCGGGTCGGTTGGTTGCGTTGGTATATTCTATGGCCTGGTGGTTGGCCCATGTGAAATGTCTTGGTAGGTTGTAGAGGCCGGACTGTTGGGGCTCATGTATGGGTGTTTTGTTCCTGGTTCTCATGTATAGTAGGATCTGGTTGTGGTCTGATAGATGGGAGTCAGGTGCGATTGTGAAGTCTTCAATGTCTGACAGGTCTGCGTCTGTAATGGCATAGTCCACCACGCTGTTGCCCACTTGAGAGTTTAGTGTGAAGCGTCCTCTGGGATCGCCTGTGGTACGTCCGTTTATTATGTACAGTCCTAGGCTTCGGCACATGTTCAGCAGTTGTCTCCCACTCTTGTTGACAATTCTGTCTTGGCTGTTTCTTCTTGTCTGTGTGGGTTCTGGGTGGTGGATCTCACTACCGTGCGTATGTGGGTTGTCGTCAGGAGGCAGGTAGTCTAACTCTGTGCCTGTCCTTGCATTCAGGTCTCCGCATATTAGTACTCTGCCTTTGGGTTGGAAGTGGACAGCTTCCCTTTGTAGGACCTCGTAAGTGTCGGGGTGGTGGTAGGGGGACCCTGGTGGGGGCATATATACTGCACAGAGATAGATGTCCTGCTGGCCGCTGAGGATGGAGCTGCTTATTTTTATCCATATGTGATTAGTTCCACGTTTGGTAGCTTTTACGTGTTCTTTGAGCTCCTCCTTGTACCATATTAGTATGCCTCCTGAGTGGCGGCCATGTTTGGTGGTCTTATTTTTCTGGGCGGGCACGGAGAATTCCTTGTAGCCCATGGGTGTTAGGGACTCGTCATCTGCCCGGGTCCATGTCTCTAGGAGGATTTGAATGTCTATGTTTTTTAGTCTGTCTATGAAGTCTGGATCTTTTGGGTTAGATCTATAGGCTGAGGCGTTCAGCCCTTGTATGTTCCAACTACTGATAGTTAGTGATTTCATCTTCAGTGTGTAAACCTTGTAATGAGCTGTCCTGCAGAGGACGGGCTGGGTTCTTGGTTGGTTGCAGTTTGGCCAGGTATTGGTTTATGTGCATTGCTGTTGTGGCCATTGTAGTGACCGCATGCTCTATTCTTTTTATTGTCTCTATGTTGGTGCTCTGGGTTGCTCTGGTTGGCTTTTTCTTGATAGGTGACATCTTTGGGGGGTTCTGTCTTGGATATTGGCGGTTGTCGGGTATTATTTCCATGGTTCTTTGTCTTGTTTGTTGTCTAGGCCCGGGGGCTCTGTTGAGCACTAAGTCTTTGAATTCCTTCGCTAGGAGGCTGACGCCATGTTTATTGAGGTGTTTGTCATCATATAGGTGACGCTTATCTATGGAGGGGTGTTGTGCCAGGGTGATGCCTGATGTTTGTCTGATTCTGGTCGCCAGCTCTTTGTTGATCCCCATGATGGTAGCTTCAGAGATGTCTTCTGGTGGGAGCAGAGATGACAGGATGATACTACTGTCTGGGAACTGTTGCTTTGCTTTCTCTGCTAGTTGGACCAGTTGGCCCGCTGTCTGTTGGGGCTGGTCAGAGAGATCTTCTGTGCCTGTGTGTATGACAATGTGTTTCGGGGTAGTGAAGAAAGGCTTGCAAATGACGGTATTGGCTTTTTCAATGGTTGGGCTGTGGATTTTCTTGACTCTTTGCCGTGGGAATAGATTCACACACTAGATATTACACACCGGTCACCATACTGGGGGGATTAGAAGTATCACACACTAGATATTACACACTGGTCACTATACTGGGGGGATTAGGAGTATCACACACTAGATATTACACACCGGTCACTATACTGGGGGGATTAGGAGTATCACACACTAGATATTACACACTGGTCACTATACTGGGGGGATTAGAAGTATCACACACTAGATATTACACACCGGTCACCATACTGGGGGGGATTAGGAGTATCACACACTAGATATTACACACTGGTCACTATACTGGGGGGATTAGGAGTATCACACACTAGATATTACACACCGGTCACCATACTGGGGGGATTAGGAGTATCACACACTAGATATTACACACCGGTCACTATACTGGAGGGATTAGAAGTATCACACACTAGATATTACACAGCGGTCACTATACTGGAGGGATTAGAAGTATCACACACTAGATATTACACACCGGTCACTATACTGGGGGGGATTAGGAGTATCACACACTAGATATTACACACCGGTCACTATACTGGGGGGATTAGGAGTATCACACACTAGATATTACACACCGGTCACTATACTGGGGGGATTAGGAGTATCACACACTAGATATTACACACCGGTCACCATACTGGGGGGATTAGGAGTATCACACACTAGATATTACACACCGGTCACTATACTGGGGGGATTAGGAGTATCACACACTAGATATTACACACTGGTCACTATACTGGGGGGATTAGAAGTATCACACACTAGATATTACACACCGGTCACTATACTGGGGGGGATTAGGAGTATCACACACTAGATATTACACACCGGTCACTATACTGGGGGGATTAGGAGTATCACACACTAGATATTACACACCGGTCACCATACTGGGGGGATTAGGAGTATCACACACTAGATATTACACACCGGTCACTATACTGGGGGGATTAGGAGTATCACACACTAGATATTACACACTGGTCACTATACTGGGGGGATTAGAAGTATCACACACTAGATATTACACACCGGTCACCATACTGGGGGGGATTAGGAGTATCACACACTAGATATTACACACTGGTCACTATACTGGGGGGATTAGGAGTATCACACACTAGATATTACACACCGGTCACCATACTGGGGGGATTAGGAGTATCACACACTAGATATTACACACCGGTCACTATACTGGAGGGATTAGAAGTATCACACACTAGATATTACACACCGGTCACTATACTGGGGGGGATTAGGAGTATCACACACTAGATATTACACACCGGTCACTATACTGGGGGGATTAGGAGTATCACACACTAGATATTACACAGCGGTCACCCTACTGGGGGGATTAGGAGTATCACACACTAGATATTACACACTGGTCACCATACTGGGGGGGATTAGGAGTATCACACACTAGATATTACACACTGGTCACCATACTGGAGGGGATTAGAAGTATCACACACTAGATATTACACAAAGGTCACCATACTGGGGGGATTAGGAGTATCACACACTAGATATTACACACCGGTCACCATACTGGGGGGATTAGGAGTATCACACACTAGATATAACACACCGGTCACCATACTGGGGGGATTAGGAGTATCACACACTAGATATTACACACTGGTCACCATACTGGGGGGATTAGGAGTATCACACACTAGATATTACACACCGGTCACCATACTGGGGGGAATAGAAGTATCACACACTAGATATTACACACTGATCACTATACTGGGGGGGATTAGGAGTATCACACACTAGATATTACACACTGGTCACCATACTGGAGGGGATTAGAAGTATCACACACTAGATATTACACAAAGGTCACCATACTGGGGGGATTAGAAGTATCACACACTAGATATTACACACTGGTCACCATACTGGGGGGATTAGGAGTATCACACACTAGATATTACACACTGGTCACCATACTGGGGGGATTAGGAGTATCACACACTAGATATTACACACCGGTCACCATACTGGGGGGATTAGGAGTATCACACACTAGATATTACACACCGGTCACCATACTGGGGGGGAATAGAAGTATCACACACTAGATATTACACACCGATCACTATACTGGGGGGGATTAGGAGTATCACACACTAGATATTACACACCGATCACTATACTGGGGGGGATTAGGAGTATCACACACTAGATATTACACACTGGTCACCATACTGGGGGGATTAGGAGTATCACACACTAGATATTACACACTGGTCACCATACTGGGGGGATTAGGAGTATCACACACTAGATATTACACACTGGTCACTATACTGGGGGGATTAGGAGTATCACACACTAGATATTACACACTGGTCACTATACTGGGGGGGATTAGGAGTATCACACACTAGATATTACACACCGGTCACTATACTGGGGGGATTAGGAGTATCACACACTAGATATTACACAGCGGTCACCCTACTGGGGGGATTAGGAGTATCACACACTAGATATTACACACTGGTCACCATACTGGGGGGATTAGGAGTATCACACACTAGATATTACACACTGGTCACTATACTGGGGGGATTAGGAGTATCACACACTAGATATTACACACTGGTCACCATACTGGGGGGGATTAGGAGTATCACACACTAGATATTACACACTGGTCACTATACTGGGGGGATTAGGAGTATCACACACTAGATATTACACACCGGTCACTATACTGGAGGGATTAGAAGTATCACACACTAGATATTACACACCGGTCACTATACTGGGGGGGATTAGGAGTATCACACACTAGATATTACACACCGGTCACTATACTGGGGGGATTAGGAGTATCACACACTAGATATTACACAGCGGTCACCCTACTGGGGGGATTAGGAGTATCACACACTAGATATTACACACTGGTCACTATACTGGGGGGGATTAGGAGTATCACACACTAGATATTACACACTGGTCACTATACTGGGGGGGATTAGGAGTATCACACACTAGATATTACACACCGGTCACTATACTGGAGGGATTAGGAGTATCACACACTAGATATTACACACCGGTCACCATACTGGGGGGGAATAGAAGTATCACACACTAGATATTACACACTGATCACTATACTGGGGGGGATTAGGAGTATCACACACTAGATATTACACACCGGTCACCATACTGGGGGGGATTAGGAGTATCACACACTAGATATTACACACTGGTCACCATACTGGAGGGATTAGGAGTATCACACACTAGATATTACACACTGGTCACCATACTGGGGGGATTAGGAGTATCACACACTAGATATTACACACTGGTCACTATACTGGGGGGATTAGGAGTATCACACACTAGATATTACACACTGGTCACTATACTGGGGGGATTAGGAGTATCACACACTAGATATTACACACTGGTCACCATACTGGGGGGGATTAGGAGTATCACACACTAGATATTACACACTGGTCACTATACTGGGGGGATTAGGAGTATCACACACTAGATATTACACACCGGTCACTATACTGGAGGGATTAGAAGTATCACACACTAGATATTACACACCGGTCACTATACTGGGGGGGATTAGGAGTATCACACACTAGATATTACACACCGGTCACTATACTGGGGGGATTAGGAGTATCACACACTAGATATTACACAGCGGTCACCCTACTGGGGGGATTAGGAGTATCACACACTAGATATTACACACTGGTCACTATACTGGGGGGGATTAGGAGTATCACACACTAGATATTACACACTGGTCACTATACTGGGGGGGATTAGGAGTATCACACACTAGATATTACACACCGGTCACTATACTGGAGGGATTAGGAGTATCACACACTAGATATTACACACCGGTCACCATACTGGGGGGGAATAGAAGTATCACACACTAGATATTACACACTGATCACTATACTGGGGGGGATTAGGAGTATCACACACTAGATATTACACACCGGTCACCATACTGGGGGGGATTAGGAGTATCACACACTAGATATTACACACTGGTCACCATACTGGAGGGATTAGGAGTATCACACACTAGATATTACACACTGGTCACCATACTGGGGGGATTAGGAGTATCACACACTAGATATTACACACCGGTCACCATACTGGGGGGATTAGGAGTATCACACACTAGATATTACACACCGGTCACCATACTGGAGGGATTAGGAGTATCACACACTAGATATTACACACTGGTCACTATACTGGAGGGGATTAGAAGTATCACACACTAGATATTACACACTGGTCACCATACTGGGGGGATTAGGAGTATCACACACTAGATATTACACACTGGTCACTATACTGGGGGGATTAGGAGTATCACACACTAGATATTACACACTGGTCACCATACTGGAGGGATTAGGAGTATCACACACTAGATATTACACACTGGTCACTATACTGGGGGGATTAGGAGTATCACACACTAGATATTACACACTGGTCACTATACTGGGGGGATTAGGAGTATCACACACTAGATATTACACACCGGTCACTATACTGGAGGGATTAGAAGTATCACACACTAGATATTACACACCGGTCACTATACTGGGGGGGATTAGGAGTATCACACACTAGATATTACACACCGGTCACTATACTGGGGGGATTAGGAGTATCACACACTAGATATTACACAGCGGTCACCCTACTGGGGGGATTAGGAGTATCACACACTAGATATTACACACTGGTCACCATACTGGGGGGGATTAGGAGTATCACACACTAGATATTACACACTGGTCACCATACTGGGGGGGGGATTATAAGTATCACACACTAGATATTACACACTGGTCACTATACTGCGGGGATTAGGAGTATCACACACTAGATATTACACACTGGTCACTATACTGGGGGGATTAGGAGTATCACACACTAGATATTATACACCGGTCACCATACTGGAGGGATTAGAAGTATCACACACTAGATATTACACACCGGTCACCATACTGGGGGGGATTAGGAGTATCACACACTAGATATTACACACTGGTCACCATACTGGGGGGATTAGGAGTATCACACACTAGATATTACACACCGGTCACCATACTGGGGGGGATTAGGAGTATCACAAACTAGATAATACACACTGGTCACCATACTGGGGGGGATTAGGAGTATCACAAACTAGATATTACACACCGGTCACCATACTGGAGGGATTAGGAGTATCACACACTAGATATTACACACTGGTCACCATACTGGAGGGATTAGGAGTATCACACACTAGATATCACACACCGGTCACCATACTGGAGGGATTAGGAGTATCACACACCGGTCACCATACTGGGGGGATTAGGAGTATCACACACTAGATATTACACACCGGTCACCATACTGGAGGGATTAGGAGTATCACACACTAGATTTTACACACCGGTCACCATACTGGGGGGGATTAGGAGTATCACACACTAGATATTACACACTGGTCACCATACTGGGGGGATTAAAAGTATCACACACTAGATATTACACACCGGTCACCATACTGGAGGGATTAGGAGTATCACACACTAGATATTACACACTGGTCACCATACTGGGGGATTAGGAGTATCACACACTAGATATTACACACCGGTCACCATACTGGAGGGATTAGGAGTATCACACACTAGATATTACACACTGGTCACCATACTGGGGGGATTAGGAGTATCACACACTAGATATTACACACCGGTCACCATACTAGAGGGATTAGGAGTATCACACACTAGATATTACACACCGGTCACTATACTGGGGGGGGGATTAGGAGTATCACACACTAGATATTACACACTGGTCACCATACTGGGGGGGATTAGGAGTATCACACACTAGATATTACACACTGGTCACCATACTGGGGGGATTAGGAGTATCACACACCGGTCACCATACTGGGGGGATTAGGAGTATCACACACTAGATATTACACACCGGTCACCATACTGGGGGGATTAGGAGTATCACACACTAGATATTACACACCGGTCACCATACTGGAGGGATTAGGAGTATCACACACTAGATATTACACACTGGTCACCATACTGGAGGGATTAGGAGTATCACACACTAGATATTACACAGCGGTCACCCTACTGGGGGGATTAGGAGTATCACACACTAGATATTACACACCGGTCACCATACTGGGGGGATTAGGAGTATCACACACTAGATATCACACACCGGTCACCATACTGGGGGGGGATTAGAAGTATCACACACTAGATATTACACACTGGTCACCATACTGGAGGGATTAGAAGTATCACACACTAGATATTACACACTGGTCACTATACTGGAGAGATTTGAAGTATCACACACTAGATATTACACACTGGTCACCATACTGGGGGGATTAGGAGTATCACACACTAGATATTACACACTGGTCACCATACTGGGGGGATTAGGAGTATCACACACTAGATATTACACACTGGTCACCATACTGGGGGGATTAGGAGTATCACACACTAGATATTACACACTGGTCACTATACTGGGGGATTAGGAGTATCACACACTAGATATTACACACTGGTCACCATACTGGGAGGATTAGGAGTATCACACACTAGATATTACACACTGGTCACCATACTAGAGGGGATTAGGAGTATCACACACTAGATATTACACACTGGTCACCATACTGGGGGGGATCAGGAGTATCACACACTAGATATTACACACTGGTCACCATACTGGGGGGATTAGGAGTATCACACACCGGTCACCATACTGGGGGGATTAGGAGTATCACACACTAGATATTACACACCGGTCACCATACTGGAGGGATTAGGAGTATCACACACTAGATTTTACACACCGGTCACCATACTGGGGGGGATTAGGAGTATCACACACTAGATATTACACACTGGTCACCATACTGGGGGGATTAGAAGTATCACACACTAGATATTACACACCGGTCACCATACTGGAGGGATTAGGAGTATCACACACTAGATATTACACACTGGTCACCATAAGGATTAGGAGTATCACACACTAGATATTACACACTGGTCACCATACTAGAGGGATTAGGAGTATCACACACTAGATTATACACCGTCCTATACTGGGGGGGATTAGGAGTATCACACACTAGATATTACACACTGGTCACCATACTGGAGGGGATTAGGAGTATCACACACTAGATATTACAAACTGGTCACATTACTGGGGATTAGGAGTATCACACACCGGTCACCATACTGGGGGATTAGGAGTATCACACACTAGATATTACACACGGTCACCATACTGGAGGGATTAGGAGTATCACACACTAGATATTACAAACTGGTCACAAGATATTACAAACTGGTCACCATACTGGAGGGATTAGAAGTATCACACTCTAGATATTACACACTGGTCACCATACTGGGGGGATTAGGAGTATCACACATTAGATATTACACACCGGTCACCATACTGGGGGGATTAGGAGTATCACACACTAGATATTACACACCGGTCACCATACTGGAGGGATTAGGAGTATCACACACTAGATATTACACAGCGGTCACCCTACTGGGGGGATTAGGAGTATCACACACTAGATATTACACACTGGTCACCATACTGGAGGGATTAGGAGTATCACACACTAGATATTACACAGCCGTCACCCTACTGGGGGATTAGGAGTATCACACACTAGATATTACACACCGGTCACCATACTGGGGGGATTAGGAGTATCACACACTAGATATTACACACCGGTCACCATACTGGGGGGATTAGGAGTATCACACACTAGATATCACACACCGGTCACCATACTGGGGGGGATTAGAAGTATCACACACTAGATATTACACACTGGTCACCATACTGGAGGGATTAGAAGTATCACACACTAGATATTACACACTGGTCACTATACTGGAGAGATTAGAAGTATCACACACTAGATATTACACACTGGTCACCATACTGGGGGGATTAGGAGTATCACACACTAGATATTACACACTGGTCACCATACTGGGGGGATTAGGAGTATCACACACTAGATATTACACACTGGTCACTATACTGGGGGGATTAGGAGTATCACACACTAGATATTACACACTGGTCACCATACTGGGGGGATTAGGAGTATCACACACTAGATATTACACACCGGTCACCATACTGGAGGGGATTAGAAGTATCACACACTAGATATTACACACTGGTCACCATACTGGGGGGGATTAGGAGTATCACACACTAGATATTACACACCGGTCACCATACTGGGGGGGATTAGGAGTATCACACACTAGATATTACACACTGGTCACCATACTGGGGGGGATTAGGAGTATCACACACTAGATATTACACAGCGGTCACTATACTGGGGGGGATTAGGAGTATTACACACTAGATATTACACAGCGGTCACCATACTGGGGGGATTAGGAGCATCACACACTAGATATTACACACCGGTCACCATACTGGGGGGATTAGGAGTATCACACACCGGTCACCATACTGGGGGGATTAGGAGTATCACACACTAGATATTACACACTGGTCACCATACTGGAGGGATTAGGAGTATCACACACTAGATATTACACACTGGTCACCATACTGGGGGGGATTAGGAGTATTACACACTAGATATTACACAGCGGTCACCATACTGGGGGGATTAGGAGCATCACACACTAGATATTACACACCGGTCACCATACTGGGGGGATTAGGAGTATCACACACCGGTCACCATACTGGGGGGATTAGGAGTATCACACACTAGATATTACACACTGGTCACTATACTGGGGGGATTAGGAGTATCACACACTAGATATTACACACTGGTCACTATACTGGGGGGGGGATTAGGAGTATCACACACTAGATATTACACACTGGTCACCATACTGGGGGGGATTAGGAGTATCACACACTAGATATTACACACCGGTCACCATACTGGAGGGATTAGGAGTATCACACACTAGATATTACACACTGGTCACCATACTGGGGGGATTAGGAGTATCACACACTAGATATCACACACCGGTCACCATACTGGGGGGGGATTAGAAGTATCACACACTAGATATTACACACTGGTCACCATAGTGGAGGGATTAGAAGTATCACACATTAGATATTACACACTGGTCACCATACTGGGGGGATTAGGAGTATCACACACTAGATATTACACACTGGTCACCATACTGGGGGGATTAGGAGTATCACACACTAGATATTACACACTGGTCACTATACTGGGGGGATTAGGAGTATCACACACTAGATATTACACACTGGTCACCATACTGGGGGGATTAGGAGTATCACACACTAGATATTACACACTGGTCACCATACTGGGGGGATTAGGAGTATCACACACTAGATATTACACACCGGTCACCATACTGGGGGGATTAGAAGTATCACACACTAGATATTACACACTGGTCACCATACTGGGGGGATTAGGAGTATCACACACTAGATATTACACACTGGTCACCATACTGGGGGGATTAGGAGTATCACACACTAGATATTACACACCGGTCACCATACTGGGGGGATTAGAAGTATCACACACTAGATATTACACACTGGTCACCATACTGGGGGGATTAGGAGA